>NC_057814.1:16856944-16892243 GCF_018294505.1 Triticum aestivum | reverse complement strand
CCTCTTTCCTCGCCGGCGGTCAGGAGGACCGCATCTCCTTCGCCAGTGGCGGCGCCCGAGCCTTTGGTGGCGTTGGGGGAGGGGGGTATGGGGCAGGCGGTCCTGACTCCTTCCTCGCCGGTGGTCAGGAGGACCGCATCTCCTTCGCCTGTGGCGGCGCCCGCGCCTCTGGTGGCGTTGGGGGAGGGGGGTGTGGGGCAGGCGGCCCTGACTCCTCCTTCCTCGACGGCGGTCAGGAGGTCCGAGCCTCCTCCCAGCATACCCGTTGTTATGGGTCTCGGCTTGGGGCACCTGTCCGAGGGGCATGGGAGCCCGCAAGCGCCTCCTCCGGTTTCCTTGGTTGACCCTTCGCGGGTTTCAGCGCGAGGGGTTACTAGGGAAGAGGTTGTTGCTTTTGGCGGGATCCCGGACCCGGCCTCGGCGGGGAGGCGGATGAGTGCTCGCATTCAGGAGCTTCCGGAGGTTGATGACATGCAGCAGAGGTGCGCTATGAGGGCGGCCAAGCTTCATGATGCTGCGATCTCTACTGGTATGTCCGTCAACATATCTAATTCTTTATTGCATTTTTCTCCTGAGGAAATTATAAATAATGCAAACCAATTAGGAGTTTCACTTGGGGCTACAGATAGTGAGATTTCCATGTCGGTGAATGATTTGTTAGATTTGGAGGCGGAGCGTGCCTTAGAAACTATTCGTAATATTGCAGCGGTTAAACCCATGAATGACAATGAGATTAATGCATTAGGGGTTAGAGTGCTCGATAATATGTGTGTGGATCTAGCACCATCCAATCATGAGTCGGAGGACGATGATATGCCCTTAGAGAATGCAGTTGTTTGTTCCGCTGAGCCCGGTTATGAGGATCGGGAGTCAGGACTTAGTAAACCCAAGCGTAAGTGGAAACGGAAAATTTACCCCGCTTCTGCAGTTCGTAGGAGTGCTAGGATTCGGACGACTAAAAAATTTCATGATGAGTGATGAAAGGAATCTTTTGGAATAGCAGAGGTCTGAAAGACTTGGCTAAAAGAAGGTTTCTTGCTGAGGCTTCTCTGGAGCATCGTTTAGATTTTATTGCTCTATCGGAAACTGGTAGAGATAACTTTGCGCCCCAGTTCCTTTCCTCTCTTGCGGGTGGTGTTGATTTTGATTGGCATTGCCTCCCTCCGCGAGGAAGATCGGGTGGTATCTTGCTGGGTGTGAGATGCGATTCGCTTGAAGTCCGGAGTGTAGTGATGGGTGACTTCGCGGTTAAGTTCCGAGTCAGGTCTAAGGCTGATGGTTTCAACTGGGCATTGGTGGCGGTTTATGGTGCCGCACAGCCCGAGCTTAAACCGGAATTTTTGGCGGATCTTGTTCGGATTTGTGGGTCCGAACAGCTTCCAATCTTAGTTGGGGGTGATTTCAACATCATTAGGAGGAGAGAGGAGAAGAATAATGATAACTTTGACGGCAGGTGGTCGTTCATGTTCAATACTATTATTGAAAGCTTGGATCTGAGGGAGATAGAGCTTTCTGGTAGAAAGTTTACCTGGGCTAACTCTTTGCCCAACCCGACTTACGAGAAGCTTGATCGCGTTCTTGCGAGTGTGGAGTGGGAACAGAAGTTCCCGCTTGTGACGGTTCAAGCTCTTTCTCGGGGTTTTTCCGATCACACACCCCTGTTCGTTGACTCAGGGGAGCCGAACCACGTGGGAAACAAAAACACCTTTTCTTTTGAGATGGCCTGGTTCGAACGCGAAGGGTTCCTAGACCTGATCGCTAGTGAATGGGCGAAGGGTGTAGGTGGTAGGACCGCGGTTGAGCGTTGGCAAAATAAGATTAGGAGTTTGCGAAGCTTCTTACGGGGTTGGGCTAAGCACCTTAGTGGGGTATATAAGATTGAAAAGGACAGGCTCCTCTCTCTTATACAGAATCTGGACGTTAAGGCCGAATCCACGATTTTGATGCCTGCTGAGCTCCAGGTTAAAACTGATGCAGAGAAGAGGTTGAAAGAACTTCTCCGCGAAGAAGAATTGAAGTGGGCTTTGCGGGCCAAGGTTCGCAAAGTGGTCCAAGGGGACGCGAATACTCAATTCTTTCATCTGATTGCTAATGGTAAGCATAGAAAGAAGAGAATATTTCAACTTGAACAAGATGAGGGCACTATTGTAGGACAGGATAACCTTAAAACATATATAACCGAGTATTATAGGCAGTTATTTGGACCTCCGGAGGATAATTGTGTATCTCTCGATGAGTCCAGAACTGAGGATGTGCCTCAACTTTCGGCTGCTGAAAATGATATTCTGGTTGCCCCGTTTTCGGAGAAGGAGGTGTTTGATGCTATAGCACAGTTGAAAAATAATAAGGCTCCCGGACCGGATGGATTTCCGGCGGAGTTCTACAAGAAGTGCTGGCATATTATTAAGGGGGATTTGTCACCTATGTTTCATGATCTGTTCTCTGGACAGCTTCAATTATTTCACTTGAATTTTGGAACTATCACACTGCTTCCTAAGAAGACGGACGCTGTGAGAATTGAGCAGTTCAGGCCGATCTGCCTTCTCAATGTTAGTTTTAAAATATTCACCAAGGTCGGGACTAATAGGCTCACACAGATTGCGCATTCTGTGGTGCAGCACTCCCAAACTGCTTTCATGCCGGACCGAAACATCCTTGAAGGGGTGGTCGTCATTCATGAAACGCTCCATGAAATCCATTCCAAGAAGTTAGATGGTGTCATTTTTAAGGTGGATTTCGAGAAAGCGTATGATAAGGTTAAATGGCCATTTCTCCAACAGGCATTGCGAATGAAAGGTTTTGATGAAGTCTGGCGACGCCAGGTTGAATCATTTACGCAAAAAGGGTGTGTGGGAATTAAAGTGAATGACGATATCGGTCATTACTTCCAGACACATAAAGGCCTAAGACAAGGAGATCCAATGTCCCCTATCTTGTTTAACATTGTGGTTGATATGTTAGCAATCTTGATAGGAAGGGCTAAGGAGAATGGTCAAAGTGGGTGGCTTGGTACCTCATCTGGTTGATGGAGGTGTATCCATCCTTCAGTACGCTGATGATACAATCATCTTTATGGAGCATGACCTAGCCAAGACGAGAAATATGAAGCTGGTGTTATGCCTGTTCGAACAATTGACCGGGTTAAAGATTAACTTTCATAAGAGCGAGCTGTTCTGCTTTGGTAGAGCCAAAGACGAACAGGAGGCTTATCGGCAATTGTTTGGGTGCGACTTGGGGTTTTTACCTTTCTCGTATCTAGGTATTCCAATCCACCATAGAAAGCTGACCAATAGAGAATGGAAATGCATCGAAGACCGGTTTGAGAAGAAACTAAGTTGCTGGAAGGGCAAACTCATGTCATATGGTGGCCGGTTAATTCTGATTAATTCGGTGCTCACGAGTATGCCTATGTTTCTCTTATCGTTCTTTCAAGTCCCAGTTGGTGTTAGGAAAAGACTGGACTTTTATCGATCGCGTTTCTTTTGGCAAGGTGATGATCTCAAAAGAAAATACAGACTTGCAAAATGGGATATCATCTGTCGACCGAAAGACCAAGGGGGTCTTGGTATTGAGAATCTTGAAGTTAAGAACAAATGCCTTCTTAGCAAGTGGCTGTGGAAGCTTTCTTTTGAGACTGATGCCATGTGGGCCCAGATCCTTCGCGGCAAGTACCTACAGACAAAGTCCTTGTCCCAGGTCACAGTCAGGCCAACTGACTCGCCTTTCTGGAAAGGCCTGATGAAAGTCAAACAATCTCTGTTTAATAGGACAAAGGTTGTTATTGGCAACGGCGCTACTACGCGCTTCTGGGAGGATACTTGGCTCGGCGAGACACCCTTAGCCATTCAATATCCGTCTTTATATCGCATTGTTCAACGACGTGAGGTGTTCGTTGCTACGGTGTTTCAATCCACCCCCCTTAATATTCAGTTCAGACGGTCGTTAATGGGCAATCGTTGGGAAGATTGGCTTCGTTTAGTTCGGCGACTAATGGATGTCCAGCTTTCTCAACACCCCGATGAGTTACGCTGGAAACTGACTAAGTCTGGAGTATTCACGGTTAAATCAATGTATATTGATGTAATTAATTCGAGCTCCATTCCTACCTCCAAGCATGTTTGTGCTGTCAAAGTTCCTTTGAAAATAAAAGTGTTTATGTGGTTTGTCCATAAACAGGTTATTTTAACCAAGGATAATTTGATTAAGCGTAACTGGACAGGACCTACGAGGTGTAGCTTCTGTGATCGGGACGAGACGATCAAACATCTCTTTTTTGATTGCCCATTGGCCAGAGTACTTTGGCGGACGGTTCACATTGCTTTTAATATTACTCCACCGATTTCTGTCACTTCGTTATTTGGGACATGGCTCACTGGGATTGAGCCTGAATTAGCGAGACATATTCGTGTTGGAGTTTGCGCTTTGTTGTGGACTATCTGGACTTGCAGGAATGATTTGGTTTTTAACAGAACATCACGTGTTCACTTTTTGCAGGTTATTTTCCGAGCTACGGCCGTGATCCGTTCATGGTCGCTACTCACTCCGATGGAGGCCAGGGAGCGTTTGGTTACTGGATCTATCCGCTGGGAGATGGTAGCTCGGGATATCTTCAACCGGTTTGGATAATGGTCATGTAATAGGATAGGCAATTAGTTTCCCTATCTATCTTTAGCCAGCCGGTTCTGGCGTATTTATCTTGGCTAGTCTGTGTGTTTAGCCTCTTTTAGCTCTGTGTGAGCTGTCTTTTTATTACTTTTCAGTCCGAGACTTTGGAACCTTGTTGAACCTTTTATTTTAGTAATAAGATGGCCATATGCATCATTCTGATGCAGAGGCCGGGGAGATCCCCCTTTTCGAAAAAAAAAGCTACCCGTCGTCCACATTTGGACAACCAAGCCCCAATGTCCAAACCAAAAATGCTGGCTCATGAGCTCGTCCATGCACCAATTCGGAGCAATTGGAGGACGTCGGCAGGGAGGCGGCCGCGCCGGCGCTGGTCACGAAGGCTGTTGCGCCTGGACCGCCGCCTCATCAGGGCTGAACCTGTTGCTATTGTTTATTTCTTGTAAATTATATAGGGTGTTGCTAGTGCTGAACCTAAAATCATTTCGCGGCTGGTCTATTTTCTCCTTTGTATGTCTTGCAGATGAAAAAAATAAATGAGAACAACTCAGAAATGACCAACATAACATTTTTAGAAAATATAGCTGCTATAGGATACTATTAAAATATATGAGAGAGAATATAGACATCATGTATATAGACAGTCCGCTGGAAAACTTAGGTTGTCCAAACGAGAATCTTTTTACACCATTGTGTATATGTAGATATAGACTATCAAATTTAGACAAGCCACTAGAGATGCTCTAACATACTTACTACTTAGTAGGAGTAGATGCTTACCTACCTACCTTGGACCCAATTTTATGTTGCAAGTTAACTTATTGATTAATTGTTATATTATGCTCAAAGGAACTAGCTAACTAACTGAATATCATCATCATCTACTCTAGTTAGTTAGTTGCAGCCCACTGTCCAGTTTCTCTACTTCGCTACGTTATAAATCTTTACATTTTCTTTCTGCATCATAAGCAATGTATGTTTCTGCCTTATCGTCTATGTAACATAACAACAACAATCGCACAAATACGCAGCAGCGGCAGCCTTTATCCTGGGACTGTTAGCATTGAGCTCATTCTTCTAGCCCTGCCTGCAGTCTTAGGCCAGGCCATCGACCCCATGGCGCAACTCATGGAGACCGCGTATATCGGCAAATTAGGTTGGCATGCACCTCCTTTCCCTTTCTGCTGCTATATCCTCGCCGACTTCATTTCCTAAGTTTGTTCATCTCTGGTCCCATCCTTTATTTATCAGTAACTCTTCTCGTTGGAGATTCGGTCTTGTGTTCACTTCTGAGTAAAACATTGTGGCAGAAACTGTAACCACACCGCGATATACTCCATCATCAATGTCACTCATGTTCCAACGTTACGGTTGTGTACTAGTATGTCGTTGTGAGCCCCACGCAGTGCCTTCTACTCAATTGCTTCAACTTGTCTATGTGCTGGCCTGGCATTGCAGATTAACATATGTTACCCTGCATGGTTACTTGGACAACATATTCTTTTAAAGATGGAATCTACAGTTGCACATCGCAATATCATGTCAGTTTAACAGTAAAGTGCTAAAACCTTTATTTATCACCATAAGGCTGTTCTACTACAGTCTACAGTGAAATACTACAACATTCAGATTGGTATTAGCTCATATGGGAAGCTGTACGAATGCTACTGCCTACATTGTTAATGTATCCTGTAGACATCCCTGCTGCATTAGAGCAAGTTGTTGGTTATTCTCTGTCTCAATCTTGGCATTCTGTTCTGAAGGGGCTCTGGAGCTAGCGTCTGCTGGTATTGGTGTCGCTATTTTCAACATCCTATCCAAGATTTTCAACATCCCCTTGTTGAGGATAGCAACCTCATTTGTGGCTGAGGATATTTCCAAGAATGCTAGCAAGCATTATACTTCAGGTAACAGAACGATCATCTGATTGATGAATACATATTTAAGTTACTGTGCAACTCTGCTTGTTCAGACAATGGACCTTAAATTCTCTGCTTCCGTTGCAGGCAAACTGGAGATGCCATCTGTGTCTTCTGCTTTGGTTTTAGCTGCTGCTATTGGTACAATTGAAGCATTGGCATTGTTCCTCGGATCAGGATTGTTTCTTAAACTAATGGGCGTCTCACCTGTATGTATGTTTATACCATGATGATGATTGCCTCTTGTCATCTTTGAGTTTCTCTTTTTATGGAGTACTGTCTTTTCCTTCCCTCTTTTTTTTTGCGCATTATGGATCCTTAACTGGATTCAGAATAGTGCATTTCATCCACTTGTGCCTATTGGCAGAAAGCCTAAGTTTAGTTCTTGCACAGGTCTCTCCGATGTATGCTTCTGCGCGGCTCTTTCTTTCGCTGAGAGCCTTAGGAGCACCTGCAAATGTGATTATGTTAGCAGTACAGGGTATCTTTCGCGGATTCAAGGATACCAAGACTCCCGTACTTTTTATAGGTAATAGCTACCTCATCGTTTTCTTATTATTGGCATTGTGTTCTCACCAGTTGTGAGTGCAAAAGCTACCTTTTGATGCAGATAATGGCGGTGTCCCCCTAAGTTGATGATATTTTCCTCTTATATTACTGTCAAATATTTTGCAGTAACACACAAGTACTGCCGTTTTTGTGTTTATGTTCCACTTTCCAATGCCAAAGCCCATGAATAGTTTATCATTCACGCATTTGCACATTAATGCTGTTTGTAAGCAAGTCTCGTTTGAATTGGAAGCATTCCATACAGTTATCTGATGTAAAAAGTCTTCTTTCTTGCGGACTTACTGATTGTTTAAAACACCTGTAGGTTTGGGGAATCTTTCAGCTGTGGTCCTTCTTCCTCTACTTATATATGGTTTTAAGCTTGGTATAACAGGAGCCGCAATTTCTACAATCGCATCCCAGTAAGTTTTCTATTAGCACGGTGTAATCTGAGTTCAAGAGAATTATGGAAGCCAATTCGAGATATACCATCAAATGCCTCTCCCAGTTTGGTTCCTATATGTTGCTGAAATAATCAAAGGAAATAACACTTGCTGTTAAACATGCAACTTACTATGATATTATTGGCTGTTAGTAGACCTACTGATATTGTGACATGTAGTTTATTAGTTATATGATTATGCATGTCAGATTTAGTATCAATACTGTTGGGAACAAACATAGGATGGAGCAGTTAGAGCTGTTGGGAATCTCACTTGTTATATGGTTTACGATGTAGGTACATTATTGCCATTTTGCTTATGTGGTCTCTAAGTAAAAGAGCTGTTCTGCTTCCTCCAAAGATGGACCAGTTAGAGTTCGGTGGATATTTAAAATCTGGTGAATCTATGATCCTACTTGTTCATTGGTCAGTTGTGGACTCATGGTGTAGGCTACTGAAAAAGTTCTTCAGATATGTTTCTGTTGGCCTTCAGAGTATGGATGTTGTACATTCAGAGTGCAGTTTACAGCAATCTGAATTTTTTTCAGTGAATTCTGAGTTTTTCTTAGGCAAAACCTGCAGGCTATTTGGGTCCTTCTATAGAAGTTTGTCCTCCCGAAATTTCTGTTTATGGCTTCGTTTTTCATTTAGTTGGGCCCAGCTCTAGTCAAAGTGCATTCATGTTGGAATGTACACTTGAGCATTTCAAAAACACTTAATTGTTTTTGGATACCTGAAGTCCACATCCCATGCCCCGACATATGATATGTACATGAGCAGGCAATAACAGAAATCATTCTACACAAGTAGCTAATGGCACACAATACTGCTGACAATTCAAAGGAAAGAAGATATAGCCACTGATCTGGTATGTTTGTCAGATAAGAAGGCTAACTTGTTATTGATAAACCTCTCATACTGTATCTTCTCATGATACATTATCTAACCGCTGAGCAATGGGCAATCATAGATCTTTTTGTCCTTGTTACGCCGATATTATTTAGAGATTGCATCCGATCTTTGCTTGCACTAATGCACATGTGTTACTTTTCTCTGTTTTCTTTTTCTTCCCTTTGTTTCTCTGTTCACCTGTAGATTAATTTTACAATCTCTGTTTTCTTGAAATTGTTAGGTGGCATGCTATTGGGAAGAACCCTCTCAATTCTGTTAACTATGACCATTGGTACATCAATGGCTGCTCGACAAGGCCCAACAGCTATGGCTGCTCATCAGATTTGTTTGCAAGTATGGCTTGCTGTATCTCTGCTTGCAGACGCTTTAGCAGTTTCTGCCCAGGTATGTATTTTCAGTTATAGAAATCATCCCTACTGTTAGATCAGCTTCCTTTTGCAGCTATCGTTCTGTATCAAAAATTATACAGAACCTTACACGACATACTAGTAAATGCATCATCATAATTTGAACTATTAAACTTGTCATGATTTATCTGTTCCATAAGTGCAGGCTAACTTTGCTTGCATTTCTTAGGCTCTGATTGCAAGCTCTTATGCAATACTGGACTACACAAGAGTCCAGAAGGTTGCGATGTTTGCTCTGCAGGTGATACATGCTTCTCCTCTGCAATTTATTTGCATGGATACAGTTGGCCCATTTATATTCTTGGAGATGCAATTGCTGTCTCTTCTGTTGATAGAAAACACTAATTATTGTCCATTGCAGATAGGACTAGCTAGCGGGTTAGCTTTGGCAGTTGGCCTGTATATCTCATTTGGCAGCATAGCAAAGCTATTTACCAATGACCCTCAGATCCTAGCGGCTGTGAGCTCCTGTGCATTGGTATGCCTTCCTACTTTACCACTTAATTGTTACGTACACGGCACACCATATCTAGCCTTATTCTGAAAAAAAAACTTTTGCTTCAGTTTGTCTGTGCCAGTCAACCAGTTAATGCCTTGGCATTCATCTTTGATGGTCTCCATTATGGCATCTCAGATTTTAACTATGTCGCTCAAGCTACAGTATGGGGACCAGTTCCGATCAGCTTCATATATAGATGTTCTTTCTTCCTATTGGTCATCGATTTCTTGATTTTGTTTGGATTTCACAGATTGTGGTTGGGGTGATATCATCGTTGGTCTTGTTATATGCTCCACATGTGTTTGGTCTGGCCGGAGTTTGGGCTAGTTTGACAACACTCATGGGATTGCGCATGGCTGCAGGCATCCTGAGGTGATCAATTATGCTTCTTGTTTCTTGTTCCGTTACATTACACCTGTGCAAAGCCGTTACATTACACCTGTGCAAAGCATACATGTATATATTATACTGCAGCAATATGTTTACTTCTCCTGTAACTAAATATAGTGTGATGCTCTGTGCTCGTAGCCGTCATGCAACTGCTCTCTCTTATTTGTTTGTGTTTCTGTTAGTATATTGCTTTCAAATGCATTTAGTTCAACAATGACATCTAACTATAGTTGTTGTAGACTAGGAAGTGAACTTGCCACGTATGCTCCATTTTTTTGGAAGCTATATTAGCCTTTGGCTCAGGGTGGTTGCTATATTTTTGTTCTTGTGAAAGAATACGTGATGGCATAGTGGTGCCAACATGCATGTTGCTACAGAAAGTGTAAGTAAAGGTGAAGCAGTACACGCTAGCCAGATTCTAACTGAACTACACCAGAATTACTAGAAAATAGACAAGTCTCAAAGACCTAGGATGTTTTTTTGCTACTGCCTCTCATGTAGGTTGGAGGCTCCACCTGTCATGACGACTTCATTTGTGTGACGTTTTTGTATGGCATCTTGAAAAAGGGCTTATTTCAAAGCGCCTTGCATCTTTGGCTGTGATCCGTCAGATAGCATGCAAAGTATTTCATTGTTTCACCACGCTGTCTGATAAGACAAATTACTGTCATATTAATTGGGACCTGGGAGCACCCTAAATAATTCTCCATTTTCTTGAATATGGTTGGTACTTCCCTGCAAAAAAGAAAGAATACGAATGTTACTTGGTGGTCATGTCCTTTTCCATTGATGTGATGCTCTCATCTCACTACAAGCACTGGACAAATCTCAGGTTGCTATGGAAATCAGAACCTTGGTCATTTTTGCACGAGGAACCAAAAACCAAGGTTTGTTAAATATTATTAGCTCTTGTCTTTAATACAACATTATTTTTGCAAAAGCTGGACATGTATGTAGCTCCTCTTTGGTACAGTACTGGCTTGTTAGAATGCCAAACTGGGTTTTTTCTTCTTCATATCACATTATTGTTATGATGATCCGTGGGGGTGTAGTGTGTTTGAATGGAATATTGCAGTTGCGGGCGCAGCCAGTTGCATCATAAGAAAATTCATGGCGAGCCAGCGCAGGTGAGGTGGTAGAGAGAGCTGCATGGGCAGATGCAGTTGAGGAGGAATGAAGAAGCACAAGCTAAACCAACAAGGGGTCAAGCTGCTAAGCTAAGAGGATTGTGCGTGTGTGTATGTAAAGAAGAGGAGGATTATTTCATTTGATGTTGCCAGCATGCAGTTTATTCATTTATTTATTTTGTTCTAGTTATGACCATTTCTAATGATATGTATAGCATGGAAGAATTGTGAGTTGTAGTACTCCCTCTGTTCCTAAATATTTGTTTTTCTAGAGATTTCAACAAGTGACTACATACGGAGCAAAATGAGTGAATCTACACTCTAAAATGTGTCAACATACATTTGAAATATCTAAAAAGACAAATATTTAGAAACGGAGGGAGTATATGCTTACGTTGCGTCCTGGGTTTCAGAATATTACTGTAGTTGGTTGAGAAATCCAACTCGGTGCCTAGGCTCATCTGCTCCCGCTCAGAAAAAAATTCAAAACAAATAGTAGAAAAATTCAAAAAAATCTAATTTTTTTTGTGTGGTAGATAATTTGATGCGTGAGGTCCGATTCAAATATCAACTCATTTGGACATATGAGCAGCTCTCGGCAAAAAAGACAAATCGGAGCAGAACAGTGCGTAAACAGTAAACTTTTTTACAGACCCTGAAATTGTCTTTTTTGCCGAGAGCTGCTCGGATGTCCAAATGAGTTGCAATTTGGACCGAACCTCACGCATCAAATTATCTACCACCCAAAATTTTTTTGGAATTTTTTGAATTTTTCTACTTTTTGTTTTGAATTTTTTTCTGAGCGGGGTTGCAGATGAGCTCGGGAGCAGAAACTCCGCACTCTGGTTGGTTCCCCTATTCATCTCATTTCATTTCACAGAGAAGCTCCATATTGTCGTGTTTTTATGGTCGATTTATGCTACTGCATGCACGACTCAAAATGAGGAAAATGAAGAGTGCAAGCAGCGAGCAGACTGCCTCGTCTCTCCCTCCCTCCCTCCATTCCATCCATTCTCCCTGGTGATTCAGATTTGCAACGCCAAGCCGTGCCGGTGCACGTGATCTGATGTCTGGTTTCTTTGCCGGCCAAGCCATTTGAGGAATTCAAGAAGAATCTTAATATAGGATAGTTGAGATTAAAGAGTGGTGTTAGACTTAGAGATAAACTTCTATTGTAATCTCAACAAACTCTATTTCCTTCTCTCTCCCGTATCTATCTGGTAATCCTAGCGATCATTGTAACAAATGAATCCTAGCGATCGGTCAAAGCCACGACAGAGGTTGTTTCTACCCACAATGAATATAAACCACGCGGCTCTCTCACGAGAGAGTAGGAACGCTTCAACCTTGCATTGAAAACCATCTTTCTCAAAAAAACGTGAAATGTAATTTTGAACTAATTAGTAACTGTTTACTAGAATGAGGCAAATTATGCAGTTTTGGAAAGATGCTACAAGTGCGCTCATTTTTAATACACAAGTTTAACAAAGGACGCGACATGCCATCAGTCGGATAACGATCACTTGGTTTACACATCAAATTGTGATCCATCACTCGGTCTATCATCACTCGGGTTGCACAAAAGGCCAACGACTAGAGTCATCAATGGAGGTGTTACGTGAAGCGCGCCACTACACAATGAAGCCTGGCGTTACCGGCCATTCCCATGATGATTATGAGCGTGTGTTACCACTGTAGCGGCGGTACCGGCGCGTCGGCGACTCGTTCTGGCAGTGGCAATGCTCGTTCCGTTCCAATTATCTCGATGTAATTTTTACTAGCACATATGCCCGTGTGGTGCAACGACAGAAGTAATTGACATTGTCCACCAAAACATATATCAATGCGACACGACAACATCCGAACGATGCCACCATATGGCAGCAGGGATATACATGCTGAGGTTGAAATCTACTCCCTCCTTTGTTGTGGTTATCTCACGAAAGTATTAAAAAATAAATTATTAACGCAAGATCGGTGGACTCCAGAAGGATTAATCCATTAATTATAGGGTCTCCCCCTCACGGTAACAATCCCGAAATCTGGTCTTACTTACAAACCCGCTTAATTTATATTGACGCAACCATCCATGTAAATGCAACAATTTTATTTATTTAGAGCAAATCAACCATGTTAGCCCAAATCCATTTAATTCCTTCGCTCCCTCTGTTCCTTGATTCTTGAAGTGGCTTCACGATTTCCGCATAATTTTAAAATTATATAAATTGATGCATTCTCGTGCAAAGAGTCGAGGTGGGACTTTTTAATTAAATAATGAACCTATTTTTTAGCTGGTTAGGGCCTTTGGGGTCATGAGTTTCAATCCCAAAAAGCACAAATATTTTTCGCTACTCGTTCGTATGAAGAAAAAAAGGTGCAATGTAGACCCTCCTAACATATTTTATTTAACATATCTAGCCAATTCAAATGTAGTAAAACACACACACACACACACACACACACACACACACACACACACACACACACACACACACACATATATATATTCGCTACTCCTTAATTAGTCTGTAGAAAAAAAGTGCACTACAGACCCTTCTAACATACTCCGTCTCATGTTGTAGGATATTTTTTGACACTACACTAGTGTAAAAAATGTCTTATATTATCAGACGGAGGGAGTACTTTATTTAACATATATAGCCAATTTAAATGAGGCAGAAAACATTTAATATTCCATAGCAGTTAATTAGGTTAATTAAGATTATGCACTAATTTTTTAATATTAGTTAACCGGAAGGACTAACAGCGTGGTTGCAAAGTCATAGCATGATCATTTGAACATATTATCTGTAAATAACAAAGACCAGGGGCCTAAAAGGCTGAAAACAGAGTGAACTTGGCCTAATGCAGCTGAACGCAGAATACTAACCAGCGCCCAAGTGCGTGTGACTGTGAATACAGAAATTGGGCCGAAGCCCAACAGATAGAGAGAAAGGAGAGGGGCTTAATACCAAAACGTGCTTTATTTAAAAAACACCGGAGGGCTTTTTATAAAACGTACTATGGCGGACGGTGAAAGATGTACTATATAGATTATGTTTGAGGTGTTTTATACTTCTGGTGAATCTTTATAATAGATCTAATCTTTTTGTAAAAAAGAAATCCCCGTGAGTTCCACAAACATGATTTTTTTGGGGCGTTTAAGTCAGTACCCCGGACAACCCATGCTCACCTGCGGCCTGAGTGGCGGAAGAGCGCCAGCATGACAGAGTTTTTCTTAGACCCAGACAGGAGACAAAGAGAGATAGAAGAAAAAAGAGTAGATTAGTGAAACACGTCGACATGGTGTTTTTGTTTGCCTAAGTCAGCTTTTGATGAGTGGGGCCACCTGTCATAAATGTGATCAACACTGCCTAAGTCGCATATTAGTGTTCTTTTTAAATAATAAAATGCGAACCAGTGCTTTCTGCCATGAATTCATAGACTGATGGTACCACGTGACACATGTGATAAGCAATTCAAATAATTCAAAAAAAAAAATTCGTAGACTGATGGTTTATGCAAACCCAGCTTGTTCACCTTTTGCAATTAACTCAAACATGTCGAAGACACAACTCACTATCCTCCAATCTGAAGGCCCTCCAGGTCACCCAATTAGTGCACTTGCCGAGCTCTTATTTTTCTTGACTTGGCCAATCACTTCTGCAAGTTACAATTAATGTCAACGACGTGTGATCTTGACTCAGACCTGAGACTAGCCACAATGGGTAGTAACATAGACTAGTAACATGCATATGTTACTAGTCTATGTTACTATCTCTATAGTGAGGAGTAACATACATGTGGTAACATGCAACACTTCATTTATTAAGCTATAGACTCATCTTGCCTTGATATGTGTGATGTTACTCATACTACTAGTAACTAGCTATGTTACCATTCTCCTTTCTTTCTTCATTTATTGCTTGCAACATCATCTATTTTATCTAGATATGTGTGATGTTACTATCTATGTTACTCCCACTGTGAGTAGTCACATGCGGCCTTGTTGTTGCATCTTAATTAACTCGTGGCTTGCATTTAATGGCCAAGTTGATCATCTTTGATAATAGTAGGAGTATATCACGAGTACTAGTATACAATGCCATTTTTATATTAACCGTTGCACCGATAGGAAGGTGTAGATCGTGAGGTAGCACGATTTTTCATTAGGTGCCGGGTTACTTTACTTGAACACATGGATGTCGTAAGCAATAAGATAGCTAGAGTCGATGTAGTATTGTAAAGGGATAAGACTGTAGCAAGTGGGATCATGATAGAGTCTGTGCATTATTGGGCCTGAAAATTTATATATGACACTTCATACAAAGTCAGATCAAGGCGTAAATTATTTTAGCTATAGATATATGTGACACTTGAAGTAAAAAAGTAGTAAATCAACCCGTCCATCTCATTGCTGACAATTCAGGATTTAAATCAGATATTTTCTTTCCAGCTCCCGAAGAGGAAAAATACAACACCTGAAGATGTAAATTAGCATCTCCACCTGCAAGAGATGTAAAAACGGCGGCCACGTGTCAACTGCCCAACTGCCTTTAGTTTGCTTCTGCCTGCCCGACGGCTACCCAACTCCGCTGTCGGCAGTTCTGCCCAAAATCACCGCCGTTGCCACTGCCCGCCCGCCCACCTCAGATCCCAGCGCGACTCCGCCCGCCTGTCCCCAGCCGCCTGCCTTGCCAAAGTAGCGATGGTCGTCCCCTGCAGCCGCCGATTCGATTTAGGCTGCCACTTCGAATCGGAGATTCGCCGGAGGTCCGGCTGTTGTAATGGAATCGACGGGGCGGCTGTGGAAGAGCTGGGCTTTTTGCTAGCCTCGACTCACCACCGGAGCTAGGGGAAGCGCCCCATGCCGCCCGCTAACCTCAACCCCAGTCATTTTTGTTTAGCACAATGGTAGACATCATAACTCTCATCCGCAAAAAAAAGACATCGTCATAACTCAAACTCAGACCCCATAAAAACTGATATTTTTTGGGGGTCAAATCTGCATCTGTTTCGTACGGAAACCACGCCACCACCTCTGTCTACTACATCTTCTTAATTCCCCTAGCTAACTTCACTTGTCTAAACAGCACTTCCCCTCCTATATATATTTCATCCAGTCTTTGCGTGCACATGCAGGAAAGCTCGACATCTCAGCTTTACACTTTTCACATAACTTTCTTGAATGGTTCATATAATAAACACATTTCAATGCACAAAAACATCGGAGAACATGTATGACTAGGAGGCGTAGGGAAAGAAACAATACAGTATTTATATCTTCAGCATGTAGCGAGAACTATCATTTTGCTACAGTAGGGCTTTTTCCATACATGCATGCGTCTTACTCCCTCCGTTCCCAAATATAAGTTTTTCTAGGGATTCCAATAAGTGACTACATACAGAGCAAAATGAGTGAATCTACACTTTAAAATATGTCTACATACATCCTTATGTTGTAGTCCATTTAAAATGTCTAAAAGACTTATATTTAGGAACGGAGGGAGTATCAAACAAGAGGGCCTTCCACATCTTTATCCTTGTTATACATGACTAGCACATATGCCCGTGCATTGCAACAAGGAATATATGCATTTAAAGTTAGTGAGAATTATATGTGCAAGCGAAACCCTGTGTGCACGTGAAAAAGAAACATTTAGTTTCTCGGTTTCGCCGGGTGTGAAGTAATCAATCCGCTATTTTCCATCCATTGAACGAGGGCATTTAAGAGTTTTTTTACGTCATCGTACGCCAGAGAAGACCCATGAATTATTGAAGCTACTTTTTCCTTTCAACCGAGCAGATTAAAAGGTATGAAATATCTGAATATTGTAGGAAACATGTATTATTTTTTAAATCTTAAACATGTTTTTGAAAATTATGTACACTTTCAGAAAATCACGAACAAAATTTGAAAAAAGAACATCTTTTTAAATTCCCAAACATTTTTTGAAAACACCAATTTTTTTATAAAAATACGGACTTTATTTGATTTTTTGAACATTTTAAAAAACAGGAACATGTTTTGCAAATTCTTAACTTTTTTAAAATTTGTATCTTTTATACGTGAACATTATTTTGAATTTTTAAAATTTTACTAAACCAAGAATTTTTTTCGAATTTGGAGCATTTTCTAAAATTCCATTCTATTTTTAGAAATTCCAAAAAAAAGTTAAAAACAATAAATTTCTTGATTTTACAAAATAGCAACAAAATATTGGAATTCTGAACATTTTAGAATTTTTTTATTCTGATTTTTTTTTAGAATTTTAAATTTTTGAAATAAATTTTATAAGAAAAATAAACTTGGAAGGAAAAAAGAGAAGGGGAAGGTGAATAAAAATAGAAGTAACACATTGAAAGCAATAAAAATGGGCCAGCCTATTATTGGTCACCCTATGCGGAAAATAGAATTTTTCCAGCTACGTGGGCAGAAAAATAAGTGGGCTGGCTTCGTTGGGCTACAACATGCGGCTCACGTACGAAATTCTGGAAAAACTTTTCTTTTTCTAGCAGACAGACGCATAAGAATTTAGTACCACCTCGGATAGAATTTTTTTTCCAGCGGTGAAAGGATGAAAAAATTGACGGAACGCACCTTGCTTTATTAGTAGGTATAGATATAGATATAGACATGACGAGAATGATTGGGCAGGTCATGCTGGTTTACCCCGCTGGCCTACCACCGCACAGTCAACAGCAAAAATTGGCGACCTAGATGATTATAATTGTAGTTCTAATGAATGAGATGAGCAATAAGTACGAGTTGTTAACCAGAGAATTCTTACTTTCATTTATTGTCGTACCAGAAAATGTGTAAGAAATTATTTACGAAGCTGCAGTGAGAATTTACTAGAATAAGTGCGACTAGACTCCTTACGACTAGAGATGGAAAAAAGATATTTCCACAAATATTCAGTATTTACCTTCAAAATTGAAAAAACTAATGGATTATCAAGGATAGCTAAAAAAAATCTGTCATTTTCCTTGGCACAATATGGAAGGCCTTACATGTGTCGAAGGCTCTACTCTCTAACGGAAGCTAGGCAGCTACGAAGGAATTTTTCATTGTGGAATCATTGTCTATTGGTGCGCGCGACGTGTTCGTCTAATTTGTACTTAGTATTTTTTAAGAGTCAATTACACCGGTGATGCTAGAACCTGACATAAACGGTCACTTTAATGCTAGAACTTGTGACATACATTAAACTGGTGCAATAACTTGGCTCGGGCATGCAAATCACGTTTGAGTCACTGATAGTGAACCCCACGCCATGCCGGCATGACTAATCAGCGGTTCGGGTGTACACAACCAAGATTTGCACCGTATAACGCTTGAGCCAAATTATTGCATCAGTTTGATGTATGTCACAACTGCTAGGATCAAAGTGACAGTTTGCATCAAGTTCTAACACCACCAGTTCAATTAACTCATTTTTTAAAGATAAACGAGAGACTACACCATGTATAGGAGTTGGACCGGGGAGACGGCCGGTAAAGATATGATCGTGAGGTGGGCCCAATGCCTCACTCCGCTTTTTGCATAAAATTCATCCAGTTTCTTGAATTTTGGTTTGAAATGTATGCATCCTTGTTCTCCCCCTCCTACTACTACCCGCTGTCCTCCTGCCTAAACGTGATTCTGCATCGCAGCTATTAACCTTAGACCCCATTGTATAACATGTTTTGCTTTTATCGATGGAACGGAAAACTGGGCGTTGCACATGCTAGGTAAAACATCTAAACATCATCACTTAGTCTTGTGCGAATTGTAACAGAATTGGATGTTCCTTACATTGACCGCAAGTCCAGACCGTCACCTCTACCTAGGGCATCTTGTTAATTTCCTCACCTACCTTCACATGTCTAAATAGCACACACCCTCCCCTATATATTTCACCCCATCTCAACGTCCACATGCAAGAAAGCCCATCATACCACATTCATACACGGTTTACATCTCCACATAACTCCATCTTGAACGTTTCATATGATAATTGATTCTCAATACAGAAAATCAAGGGAGACGATGGTAGATCCAAAAGTAACACAATACTAGAAAACATGTATGACTAGGAGTCATAGGGAAAGAAGCAAATACCATCTGTCACTATGTAACAAGTTGGGATTCCACATCTTAGTGTTTGTTCTAACTAGGCCTCCACCAATCAAAACAAGCCAATAGAAGGTTACTCTGAAGATGGCAGACTAATTAAGTAGAACTTTTCGTCAGCCGGATTAAGGTGTCTTCTTCGGCATATGACATGATAAGGCTGACTGGATGGCTCGCGGCGGTTTGCCTTGTCGAACTGCCACTGCATGGTCGATTCGAGTCAACACTAAAATAGAGGATTTGCTACTTTGTATCTCAGGAACGAGACAAACAATGTTTGCATGTTTTTAATATTATCGAGACTTATTAATTGGAGTGTTTCAAGTGTGATATTAGTTGGAGTGTTTCAAGTGTGAAGAAACTATCGGTGTAACATATTAGGTGCATTTAGCAACCTAATTTTGAAGTTTGCACTGTCATGTTCTAGCTGTAAAATGATCACCATGTCAACAGGACAATGCAAGGTATAGTTGTGAGTTGTCATTTTCAGTATTTATTCTTTTCTGCTGCACACCAACTTTACACAGACATTTTATATTTTTCTTTGAGTGTATGATTTGGAAGGCTTACTTTTCTCTCCCAGTGCATATTTTGGAGAGAAACAACTACGATCACTGTACTTTTTCTTTGTGTGGTATGTTCCCATCACACTAGCTATGTCTCTCTGTGTATGTTTGATTTCCCGCTGAATGTTCTAAGATAATGATCAGTCTAAAGCGCGTTGAAATGTGTTTACTTTTGACTGGCTTCTGGCTGAGAAAATGTTTTTTAATTGCTATGCAATGAAAGAAACTTAGTCACCAATCAGACAAAAAAGAACTGCAACATCCAGCGGTATGGTCATAAATTAGTGATTTAGGCATAGGTCCATACATATTGTTGACAACATCCAGGGTTCTTTTATCTTAAACCAATAATATTTGTTGTAAATAATAAACACACTTCATATGGACATACCGTATCGATGAGCGCGGCATGCCGCCGCGTGGGCTACGCTAGTCATTTCTCTATTCACCTCCGGCCATGACGTCCTTGCAATTACCGGTCCAGGTTTTCCTTGCCTGCAGCCCTGTTCTACTCCTCCTACCTGTCATCCTCCTGCCCAAACGCGTCTCCCCATCGCAGCTATTACCCCTACACCCCAATGGATAACATGTTTTGCTTTTATAATGAAAAGGCAAAGTGAGCGTTGTACATGCTACATTAAACATGAGAATTCCAGAAAATAATTTCTGCATTTAATTTTCTTGATCACCAATGCCAGACATCATAACTCAATCTGTGCGAACTGAAACAGAATTGTAAAATCGCATTTCATACATAGACCACACTGCCACCTCAACTTGGCGCGTCTTGTTAATTTTCACACCTACCTTCACATGTCTAAATAGCACTCTCCCTCTTATATATTTGACTCCACCTCCACGTCCACATGAAAGAAAGCCAATCATCCCACATTCATACACAGTGTACACGTCCACATAACTCTATCTTCAACATTTGATATGATAACTTGCTTTCTATACTAGAGAGGTATGACTGGGAGGCACGGGGAAGGGAACAAATACTAGAAATGATGTTACTTCTGTATCTGGCAAAGAGCCGGCTTCACTAGTAGAAAAAGGGCCTTTAGTCCCGGTTCATAAGGGCCTTTACTCCCGGTTCTGGTCTGGAACCGGGACTAAAGGGTCGTTACTAAAGCCTCCCCCTTTAGTCCCGGTTCTTACACGAACCGGGACTAAAGGCCCTCCACGTGGCCGCTGCCTGGAGCTCCACCTTTAGTCCCAGTTGGTAACACCAACCGGTACTAAAGAAAATTTTATGATTTTTTTTTGAATTTTTTTTTTGAATTTCAAATTTCTGAATTATTTTAACCTCTAATCTCTAATCACCCCTCATCACTGCTCAATTTAACTTCTAATCTCTAATCACCCCTCATCATTCCAAATCATCTAACTTCCCGGACGGTCACCCATCCTCTCACTACTCCAGCCTGATCACGCTTAACTTCCGGGTTCTATTCTCCCTCGTTTCCAAGTCTGCACTTGTTGTTTTCCTGACAATAGTAAGATGTCAATCCTATTAACCCTCAGGAATTTAGCTTGAGCATGAAGTCACACATTTCACTGTTTGAGTTTGAAACTATTGTTCTAAAAAACAATAATTATTTAGTAACACTAATATTTCTTGAATAAGTAGTTTGACCATAGTTTGACCAGATTTGACCAAAATTCAAAAAAAACTAAAATAATTATTTAGTAACACTAATATTTCTTGAATAATTAGTTTGACCATTGTTTGACCACAGTTTGACCAGATTTGACCAAAATTCAAAAAAACTGAAATAATTATTTAGTAACACTAATATTTTTGAATAATTATCTAGTAACACTAATACTTCTTGAATAAGTAGTTTGACCATAGTTTGACCAGATTTAACAAAAATTCAAAAAAAACAGAAATTTGAGCATAACTTTTTTTTCCTTTTAGAATTTGAGGATTCTAAAAATTTGCGAACAGGCCGTAGGCTGTCAAAATCGGATGCGGATTTTCGTTCTGAACATTTTGATCCATTAGTACCGGTTGGTGGCTCGAACCGGGACTAAAGGTTAGACCTTTAGTCCCGGTTTGTGCCACGAACCGGTAATAATGGGCATCACACCCTTTAGTCCCGGTTCGTGGCACCAACCGGGACTAAAGGTCCCATCTGAACCGGGACTAATGCCTGTACGGTGCCCTAGCCGCTCAAACCGGGACTAATGCTCACATTAGTCCCGGTTCGTAATGCAACCGGGATTAATGCTCTTTTTTGGCCGAACCAAAGCCCTGTTTTCTACTAGTGCTTGTTACTCTGAAGATTCTTTTCGCACCCACGGATGTTTTATATGGAACAAGTTAGGCTTCCACATCTAGGGCCGGCCCTAGAGCATGGCTAGGGAGTGTGGCCGCCTAGAACATGGCTAGGAAAGGTGGACCACATCTTAATTTAGTTCTATGTAGGCCCCCACCCAATCAAAACAGGCCACACAAAGGTTAGTCTGAAGATGACGAGTGGCCTAAGTAGAACTTTTCCTCAACCACATGTCATCACATCCTCGTCGACATATGGCATGATGAAGCTATCTAGATGGCTCGTGCCGGTTTGCCTTGTCGACCTGCCATGTCATAGTCCATCATAGTCGCAGGCAACGCTAAATAGAGGAGTGGCTATTTGTAGTTCCGGTGAACGTGATGAGCAATGGTTGCATATTGTTAATATGGTCGAGACTTACTCATTGGAGTGTTTCAAGTGTGAATAAACTATCGTTGCACCTTGCCATGTGCATTTATCAACTTAATTTTGACGACCTGTGTTGTGCACTAGAGTAAATATATTCCAATATTATTATGTCTTCATCTCAGAAAGGATAAAAGCCATGTATTGTTGTTTCTTTTGGTATTCAAGCCATTTTCTTATGTTAGTGGAAATTGACGGTAACCATGCTAAAGAAAACATTGGAGTTGCTGAAAATAGTTTCTTCAATCATTTTTCTTGATCACATTGGTAGAAATCATAACTTGGAGCCATGGAAACTGAAAAGGGTGGTAAATCTACATGTTTTGGTACGGAAACCACACCATCACCACCACCACTGGGTGCATCTTGTTAATTCCCCCACCTACCTCACATGTGTAAGTAATACTTCCCCTCCTATATATTTTACCCAATCTTTTCGTGCACATACAGGAAAGGTCGGCATCTCTAATGCATCCACGCTTTACAATTTTCAAATGACTCCCTTGAGCGTTTCATATGATAAACAATGTTTCAATACAAAAAAATATGGGAGATGCTGGTGGGTACAAATTAAAATGATATTAGTAACATATGTATGACTCGGAGCCATATGAAAAGAAACAAATATAAGTGTTGTTTTTTCAGCCCAGCAAGAACCATCGTGTTGCTACAATGGTGCTTTTCCCATACACGCATATCTTATATCAAGGAAAAGGGCCGTCTCTAGCTTAATCGTTGTCGGCCATGTTTACTAGCGTCTCCAAATGAATCTTAACCTCATATGACATGTAAGAAATTTTCCTTACTGTTTTTCTCTCTTCTTTTGTGGAAAGGAGGATCCCGATGTACTATAAAAGTTCACCGGAAGTACAGAGCATTCCAAACAAAATAAAATTTACAATGAAGTCCTTTGACCATCAAATGACATCTACGGTGGCCAGAACCCGTCAACATGCTATTGTCAACGCACCCCTACCAGAGCTGGCTTGACCTTATTGATGATAGTCAGAGAGTATTGTTGGAAATATGCCCTAGAGGCAATAATAAATGGTTATTATTATATTTCTTTGTTCATGGTAATTGTCTATTATTCATGCTATAATTGTATTGTCCGGAAATCGTGATACATGTGTGAATACATAGACCACAACCTGTCCCTAGTAAGCCTCTAGTTGACTAGCTCGTTGATCAACAGATAGTCATGGTTTCCTGACTATGGACATTGGATGTCATTGATAACGGGATCACATCATTAGGAGAATGATGTGATGGACAAGACCCAATCCTAAGCATAGCATAAAAGATCGTGTAGTTTCGTTTGCTAGAGCTTTTCCAATGTCAAGTATCTTTTCCTTGAACCATGAGATCGTGCAACTCCCAGATACCGTAGGAGTGCTTTGGGTGTGCCAAACGTCACAACGTAACTGGGTGACTATAAAGGTGCATTACGGGTATCTCCGAAAGTGTCTGTTGGGTTGGCACGGATCGAGACTGGGATTTGTCACTCCGTGTGACGGAGAGGTATCTCTGGGCCCACTCGGTAATGCATCATCATAATGAGCTCAATATGACTAAGGCGTTAGTCACGGGATCATGCATTGCGGTACGAGTAAAGAGACTTGCCGGTAACGAGATTGAACAAGGTATTGGGATACCGACGATCGAATCTCGGGCAAGTAACATACCGATTGACAAAGGGAATTGCATACGGATTGATTGAATCCTCGACACCGTGGTTCATCCGATGATATCATCGTGGAACATGTGGGAGCCAACATGGGTATCCAGATCCCGCTGTTGGTTATTGACCGGAGAGGCGTCTCGGTCATGTCTGCATGTCTCCCGAACCCGTAGGGTCTACACACTTAAGGTCCGGTGACGCTAGGGTGTAGAGATATATGTATGCGGAAACCCGAAAGTTGTTCGGAGTCCCGGATGAGATCCCGGACGTCACGAGAGGTTCCGGAATGGTCCGGAGGTAAAGATTTATATATGGGAAGTCTTATTTTGGTCGCCGGAAAAGTTTCGCGCTTTATCGGTATTGTACCGGGAGTGCCGAAAGGGGTCCGGGGGTCCACCAAGGGGGTCCACCAGCCCCGGGGGGCCACATGGGCTGTAAGGGGTGCGCCTTGGCCTATATGGGCCAAGGGCACCAGCCCCAAGAGGCCCATGCGCAAGAGATAAGAAAGAAGGGAGAGTCCTAAAGGGGGAAGGCACCTCCGAGGTGCCTTGGGGGGGAAGGACTCCCCCCTGGCCGCACCCTTCCTTGAAGGAAGGGGCAAGGCTGCGCCCCCCCTCTCCCTTGGCCCTATATATAGTGGGGGGAAGGGAGGGCAGCAACATCTAAGCCTTGGGCGCCTCCCTCCTCCCCTGCAACACCTCTCTCTCTCTCGCAGAAGCTCGGCGAAGCCCTGCCGGAGACCCGCTACACCCATCACCACGCCGTCGTGCTGTTGGATCTCCATCAACCTCTCCTTCCCCCTTGCTGGATCAAGAAGGAGGAGACGTCGCTGCACCGTACGTGTGTTGAACGCGGAGGTGCCATCCGTTCGGCACTCGGTCATCGGTGATTTGGATCACGGCGAGTACGACTCCGTCATCCACGTTCATTGGAACGCTTCCGCTCGCGATCTACAAGGGTATGTAGATCCACTCCTTTCCCCTCGTTGCTAGTAGACTCCATAGATGCATCTTGGTGAGCGTAGGAAAATTTTAAATTATGCTACGATTCCCAACAGTGGCATCATGAGCCAGGCCTATGCGTAGTTACTATGCACGAGTAGAACACAAAGAAGTTGTGGGCGTTGATGTTGCCAATTCTTCTTGCCGCTACTAGTTGTTTCTTGTTTCGGCGGCATTGTAGGATGAAGCGGCCCGGACCGACCTTACACGTACGCTTACGTGAGACAGGTTCCACCGATTGACATGCACTAGTTGCATAAGGTGGCTAGCGGGTGTCTGTCTCTCCTACTTTAGTCGGAACGGATTCGATGAAAAGGGTCCTTATGAAGGGTAAATAGAAATTGGCAAATCACGTTGTGGTCATACGTAGGTAAGAAAACGTTCTTGTTAGAAACCTACAAACCACGTAAAACTTGCAACAACAATTAGAGGACGTCTAACTTGTTTTTGCAGCAAGTGATATATGTGATATGATATGGCCAGAAGATGTGATGAATGATATATGTGATGTATGAGATTGATCATATTCTTGTAATAGGAATCACGACTTGCATGTCGATGAGTATGACAACCGGCAGGAGCCATAGGAGTTGTCTTTATTATTTTGCATGACCTGCGTGTCAGTGAATAACGCCATGTAATTTACTTTACTTTGTTGCTAAACGCGTTAGCCATACAAGTAGAAGTAATCATTGGCGTGACGACTTCATGAAGACACAATGATGGAGATCATGATGATGGAGATCATGGTGTCATGCCGGTGAAGAAGATGATCATGGTGCCCCGAAGATGGAGATCAAAGGAGCATGATGATATTGGCCATATCATGTCACTATATGATTGCATGTGATGTTTATCATGTTTTTGCATCTTATTTGCTTAGAACGACGGTAGTAAGTAAGATGATCCCTTATAATAATTTCAAGAAAGTGTTCACCCTAACTGTGCACCGTTGCGAAGGTTCGTTGTTTCGAAGCACCACGTGATGATCGGGTGTGATAGATCCTAACGTTCGAATACAACGGGTGTTGACGAGCCTAGCATGTACAGACATGGCCTCGGAACACACGCAATACACTTAGGTTGACTTGACGAGCCTAGCATGTACAGACATGGCCTCGGAACACGGAGGACCGAAAGGTCGAGCATGAGTCGTATAGAAGATACGATCAACATGGAGATGTTCACCGATCTTGACTAGTCCGTCTCACGTGATGATCGGACACGGTCTAGTTGAACTCGGATCATGTTTCACTTAGATGACGAGAGGGATGTCTATCTGAGTGGGAGTTCATTAAATAATTTGATTATATGAACTTAATTATCATGAACTTAGTCTAAAATCTTTACACTATGTATTGTAGATCAAATGGCCCACGTTGTCCTCAATTTCAACGCGTTCCTAGAGAAAACCAAGCTGAAAGATGATGGCAGCAACTATACGGACTGGGTCCGGAACCTGAGGATCATCCTCATAGCAGCCAAGAAAGATTATGTCTTAGAAGCACCGCTAGGTGAAGCACCAATCCCTGAGAACCAAGACATTATGAACGCTTGGCGGCAGCGTGCTGATGATTACTCCCTCGTTCAGTGTGGCATGCTTTACAGCTTAGAACCGGGTCTCCAAAAGCGTTTTGAGAAACATGGAGCATATGAGATGTTCGAGGAGCTGAAACTGGTTTTTCAAGCTCATGCCCGGGTCGAGAGATATGATGTCTCCGACAAGTTCTTCAGCTGTAAAATGGAGGAGAACAGTTCTGTTAGTGAGCACATACTCAGAATGTCTGGGTTGCACAACCGCTTGTCTCAGCTGGGAGTTAATCTCCCGGATGACGCGGTCATTGACAGAATCCTCCAGTCGCTTCCACCAAGCTACAAGAGCTTTGTGATGAACTACAATATGCAGGGGATGGAAAAGACCATTCCCGAGGTATATTCAATGCTGAAATCAGCTGAGATAGAGATCAGAAAAGAACATCAAGTGTTGATGGTGAATAAAACCACTAAGTTCAAGAAGGGCAAGGGTAAGAAGAACTTCAAGAAGGACGGCAAGGGAGTTGCCGCGCCCGGTAAGCCAGTTACCGGGAAGAAGTCAAAGAATGGACCCAAGCCCGAGACTGAATGCTTTTACTGCAAGGGAAGTGGTCACTGGAAGCGGAACTGCCCCAAATATTTAGCGGACAAGAAGAAGGCCGGCAACACCCAAGGTATATGTGATATACAAGTAATTGATGTGTACCTTACCAGTACTCGTAGTAGCTCCTGGGTATTTGATACCGGTGCGGTTGCTCATATTTGTAACTCAAAACAGGAACTACGGAATAAACGGAGACTGGCAAAGGACGAGGTGACGATGCGCGTCGGGAATGGTTCCAAGGTCGATGTGATCGCCGTCGGCACGCTACCTCTGCATCTACCCACGGGATTAGTTTTAAACCTCAATAATTGTTATTTAGTGCCAGCTTTGAGCATGAACATTGTATCTGGATCTCGTTTAATTCGAGATGGCTACTCATTTAAATCTGAGAATAATGGTTGTTCTATTTATTTGAGAGATACGTTTTATGGTCATGCCCCGCTGGTCAATGGTTTATTTTTGATAAATCTCGAACGTGATGTTACACATGTTCATAGTGTGAATACCAAAAGATGTAAAGTTGATAACGATAGTCCCACATACTTGTGGCACTGCCGCCTTGGTCACATTGGTGTCAAGCGCATGAAGAAGCTCCATGCAGATGGACTTTTGGAGTCTCTTGATTACGAATCATTTGACACGTGCGAACCATGCCTCATGGGTAAGATGACCAAGACTCCGTTCTCCGGAACAATGGAGCGAGCAACCAACTTATTGGAAATCATACATACCGATGTGTGTGGTCCAATGAGTGTTGAGGCTCGCGGAGGATATCGTTATGTTCTCACTCTCACTGATGATTTAAGTAGATATGGGTATGTCTACCTAATAAAACACAAGTCTGAAACCTTTGAAAAGTTCAAGGAATTTCAGAGTGAGGTTGAGAATCAACGTGACAGGAAAATAAAATTCTTACGATCAGATCGTGGTGGAGAATATTTAAGTCACGAATTTGGTACACACTTACGGAAATGTGGAATAGTTTCACAACTCACGCCGCCTGGAACACCTCAGAGAAATGGTGTGTCCGAACGTCGTAATCGCACTCTATTGGATATGGTGCGATCTATGATGTCTCTTACCGATTTACCGCTCTCATTTTGGGGTTATGCTTTAGAGACTGCCGCATTCACTTTAAATAGGGCACCGTCTAAATCCGTTGAGACGACACCGTATGAATTATGGTTTGGGAAGAAACCTAAGCTGTCGTTTCTAAAAGTTTGGGGATGCGATGCTTATGTCAAGAAACTTCAACCTGAAAAGCTCGAACCCAAATCGGAAAAATGCGTCTTCATAGGATACCCTAAGGAAACTATTGGGTACACCTTCTACCTCAGATCCGAAGGCAAGATCTTCGTTGCCAAGAACGGGTCCTTTCTAGAGAAGGAGTTTCTCTCGAAAGAATTGAGTGGGAGGAAAGTGGAACTTGATGAGGTGATAGTCACCCCTTCCGAGTCGGAAAATAGCGCAGCGCGGGAAAATGGTCCTGTGGTGCCTACACCGACGGGGGAGGAAGTTAATGATGATGATCATGAAGCTTCGGATCAAGTTGCCACTGAACTTCGTAGGTCCACAAGGACACGTTCCGCACCAGAGTGGTACGGCAACCCTGTCCTTGAAATCATGTTGTTAGACAACGGTGAACCTTCGAACTATGAAGAAGCGATGGCGGGCCCGGATTCCGACAAATGGCTAGAAGCCATGAAATCCGAGATAGAATCCATGTATGAAAACAAAGTATGGACTTTGACTGACTTGCCCGATGAGCGGCGAGCCATAGAAAACAAATGGATCTTTAAGAAGAAGACGGACGCGGATGGTAATGTGACCATCTACAAAGCTCGACTTGTCGCTAAGGGTTATCGACAAGTTCAAGGGGTTGACTACGATGAGACTTTCTCACCCGTAGCAAAGCTGAAGTCCGTCCGAATCATGTTAGCAATTGCCGCATACTATGATTATGAGATATGGCAGATGGACGTCAAAACGGCATTCCTTAACGGCTTCCTTAAGGAAGAGTTGTATATGATGCAGCCAGAAGGTTTTGTCGATCCTAAGAATGCTAACAAAGTATGCAAGCTCCAACGCTCAATCTATGGGCTGGTGCAAGCATCTCGGAGTTGGAACATTCGCTTTGATGAGATGATCAAAGCGTTTGGGTTTACACAGACTTATGGAGAAGCCTGTGTTTACAAGAAAGTGAGTGGGAGCTCTGTAGCATTTCTCATATTTTATGTGGATGACATACTATTGATGGGAAATGATATAGAATTCTTGGAAAGTATAAAGGCCTATTTGAATAAGTGTTTTTCAATGAAGGACCTTGGAGAAGCTGCTTATATATTAGGCATCAAGATCTATAGAGATAGATCAAGACGCCTCATTGGTCTTTCACAGAGTACATACCTTGACAAGATATTGAAGAAGTTCAATATGGATCAGTCCAAGAAGGGGTTCTTGCCTGTATTGCAAGGTGTGCAATTGAGCACGGCTCAATGCCCGACCACGGCATCAGATATATAAGAGATGAGTGTCATCCCCTATGCCTCGGCCATAGGGTCTATTATGTATGCCATGCTGTGTACCAGACCTGATGTAAACCTTGCCGTAAGCTTGGTAGGAAGGTACCAAAGTAATCCCGGCAAGGAACACTGGACAGCGGTCAAGAATATCCTGAAGTACCTGAAAAGGACTAAGGATATGTTTCTCGTTTATGGAGGTGACGAAGAGCTCGTCGTAAAGGGTTACGTCGACGCTAGCTTCGACACAGATCTGGATGACTCGAAGTCACAGACTGGATACGTGTATATTTTGAATAGAGGAGCAGTAAGCTGGTGCAGTTGCAAGCAGAGCGTCGTGGCGGGATCTACATGTGAAGCGGAATACATGGCAGCCTCGGAGGCAGCACAGGAAGCAGTCTGGATGAAGGAGTTCATTAGCGACCTAGGGGTGATTCCCAATGCGTCGGGCCCAATGACTCTCTTTTGTGACAACACTGGAGCTATTGCCCTTGCGAAGGAGCCCAGGTTTCACAGGAAGACCAGACATATCAAGCGTCGCTTCAACTCCATTCGTGAAAGTGTTCAAAATGGAGACATAGATATTTGTAAAGTGCACACGGACCTGAATGTAGCAGATCCGTTGACTAAACCTCTCCCTAGGGCAAAACATGATCAACACCAGGACGCAATGGGTGTTCGATTCATCACAATGTAACTAGATTATTGACTCTAGTGCAAGTGGGAGACTGTTGGAAATATGCCCTAGAGGCAATAATAAATGGTTATTATTATATTTCTTTGTTCATGGTAATTGTCTATTATTCATGCTATAATTGTATTGTCCGAAAATCGTGATACATGTGTGAATACATAGACCACAACCTGTCCCTAGTAAGCCTCTAGTTGACTAGCTCGTTGATCAACAGATAGTCATGGTTTCCTGACTATGGACATTGGATGTCATTGATAACGGGATCACATCATTAGGAGAATGATGTGATGGACAAGACCCAATCCTAAGCATAGCATAAAAGATCGTGTAGTTTCGTTTGCTAGAGCTTTTCCAATGTCAAGTATCTTTTCCTTGGACCATGAGATCGTGCAACTCCCGGATACCGTAGGAGTGCTTTGGGTGTGCCAAACGTCACAACGTAACTGGGTGACTATAAAGGTGCATTACGGGTATCTCCGAAAGTGTTTGTTGGGTTGGCACGGATCGAGACTGGGATTTGTCACTCCGTGTGACGGAGAGGTATCTCTGGGCCCACTCGGTAATGCATCATCATAATGAGCTCAATATGACTAAGGCGTTAGTCACGGGATCATGCATTGCGGTACGAGTAAAGAGACTTGCCGGTAACGAGATTGAACAAGGTATTGGGATACCGACGATCGAATCTCGGGCAAGTAACATACCGATTGACAAAGGGAATTGCATACGGATTGATTGAATCCTCGACACCGTGGTTCATCCGATGATATCATCGTGGAACATGTGGGAGCCAACATGGGTATCCAGATCCCGCTGTTGGTTATTGACCGGAGAGGCGTCTCGGTCATGTCTGCATGTCTCCCGAACCCGTAGGGTCTACACACTTAAGGTCCGGTGACGCTAGGGTTGTAGAGATATATGTATGCGGAAACCCGAAAGTTGTTCGGAGTCCCGGATGAGATCCCGGACGTCACGAGAGGTTCCGGAGGTGAAGATTTATATATGGGAAGTCTTATTTTGGTCGCCGGAAAAGTTTCGCGCTTTATCGGTATTGTACCGGGAGTGCCGAAAGGGGTCCGGGGGTCCACCAAGGGGGTCCACCAGCCCCGGGGGGCCACATGGGCTGTAAGGGGTGCGCCTTGGCCTATATGGGCCAAGGGCACCAGCCCCAAGAGGCCCATGCGCAAGAGATAAGAAAGAAGGGAGAGTCCTAAAGGGGGAAGGCACCTCCGAGGTGCCTTGGGGGGAAGGACTCCCCCCTGGCCGCACCCTTCCTTGAAGGAAGGGGCAAGGCTGCGCCCCCCCCCCTCCCTTGGCCCTATATATAGTGGGGGGAAGGGAGGGCAGCAACATCTAAGCCTTGGGCGCCTCCCTCCTCCCCTGCAACACCTCTCTCTCTCTCGCAGAAGCTCGGCGAAGCCCTGCCGGAGACCCGCTACACCCATCACCACGCCGTCGTGCTGTTGGATCTCCATCAACCTCTCCTTCCCCCTTGCTGGATCAAGAAGGAGGAGACGTCGCTGCACCGTACGTGTGTTGAACGCGGAGGTGCCGTCCGTTCGGCACTCGGTCATCGGTGATTTGGATCACGGCGAGTACGACTCCGTCATCCACGTTCATTGGAACGCTTCCGCTCGCGATCTACAAGGGTATGTAGATCCACTCCTTTCCCCTCGTTGCTAGTAGACTCCATAGATGCATCTTGGTGAGCGTAGGAAAATTTTAAATTATGCTACGATTCCCAACAAGTATTTGTGCACGTGCCCTCAAGGACCAGGGACCAGAGCCATAGTCGCTGTCATTAAAATATTTGAATCGATCAAAAGGGCCCGACACCTTATCTCGTGAATGTAGTACGAGAAACCCTAGCCTCGCCATCCCAAGGAGGCGAAGGAACCTAAGCCGGAGCTCCGTTGACTCCATCCTGACGGAACAATTTGAGGATCAATACCCAGAAGACCAGGTCAAAGATGAGACAATGTCATCCTCCTTAAGATCGTCCTGTGAGGAAAAAAACCCTAATCTAAACTACTAGATGGATCCAAGCCACCGAGATTCCCTCCCCACCGTTTACTGGGGAGAAGAACCCACGGGGTGATCAGTGAAGTCTAGAAGAGTTAGGCATGACAACACCGCCTCTTAAGCGGGTGCAGAGCTCCTCTTCGGTTCCCCCTATTTTCCCCTAGCAAAGCAATGCATACATGATGGTTCGTGCTAACCGTACCTATGATACTTATCATATACCCCTAAAGTAAACTCTGACTACCGTAATCCTACTTAGGCTGATTTTGCTAAAGCCTACACTTGCACATCAGAAAGAAAATTCCTGCAAACTAGTGGTTTAGGACTAAAAGCATAACTAGCCTTGGTGTGACCCAAGAAGCCGATGACTACTCCGTGTGTACCTAGTCGCATTGCTTCAATGCGACCTCAACCCACCTTCCTCCAATCCTTCTCATCTCACCATCCTCTAGGCTGCATACATCTTTATCATGACATCTTCCACCTTTCTTTTGCGGGGGATTACATCTTCCACCTTGACTCGGCTGCGAAGGAGCAGGCCTGTTAAGATCCGGCCGAGACAGAGAAGGAAATTTGTTGCTCGGTAGCTAGCCTTATCGCCAGGATGAGGAGAAGTCCATGTTGTCATCGAAAAGTTAAGACAATGACGAAGGTGCGTTTTTAGGTAGCCATGAACGCGGCGCTGACGTTCTGTAGTGGCGCTGACCAGAGTCAGACGGGAAAGCACGCAGGCGATGGAGAGGGTTTTGGATGGGTCAGGTTAGTTAGATGCGGACGTGGCATCGGTTTAAACGCCCACAAAACCCCACTTTATTTCTGGTTTGCGGGAAAAGATGCGTCCGGTTCGCACAATACAAGACCCAGCTGGAAGGCAAAACATGGTCCGGACATTTGCGGAAGGTTTGACGGTCTGTGTTGGAGATGCCCTTAGAGTTTTAGTAGATTGGTGTGCGTGCCCGTGCTTGTGCGTCTAATTTGTACTTAGTATATTTTTTGGAAGAAAAAGTAACCGAGAAACTATATTGTGTATAGGAGCGAGTTGGTCCTGGCCACCGGTAAAGATACGGTCGTGTAGTGGGCTCGATACTTGGCTGCACTTTTTGTCTACGGGCACTGTGCTGTGCTCTGAACTGACCCATGGCAACAAGTTTCAAGGTGCTCCATATTTATTCCAGACATTTTTAGGCATGGAATATTTCAAAACAGAGAAAAGCCATGGATTACCATTTTTGTGGTAGCTTATTTTTGTTTCTGTTACTAGAAATTGGGGGCTAAGCTTGCTAAGGAAACATGCGGATTGCCGAAATAATTTCCTCAGATTTTCCTCTTGATCACAATGCTAGACATCATAACTCAGACCTTCTGAAATTTGAAATAGAATGGTAAAATCTGAAAAGAAAATAGAAAAACTACACTGCAACCTCTACCTAGTGCGATTTGTTAATTTCCCCACCTACCTTTAGGGCTTGTTTGGTTCTGCGGGATCCTCCCGGGATCCCCTTCTTTTCCCTGGGCGAGAACCCCGCATGGCATTAATGGCCCGGTTTTCTTGCTACCGCGTTTGGCGGCACGTCGGAGGGGAAGTTTGCGCCCCGATCCTGCCGATATTCCCGGGTTTCTCTCCCACGCCTCTGGGCACCAGGAGAATTCTCCCGCCGAACTGATCTCTCCGCTTCTTGCTCGTGAGTCGCTCTTCTCCTCAGGCAACAACCTCCCGTGATCTTCTCACCCGTCGATCAGTCGACGACCAAACGATGACATGGAACAATCACACCCGTGGTCTTCTCGCCCGTGGATCCATGTATGCCGGAAAATTCTCTCCCCTGGGCATTATCTCCCCAACAACCAAACAAAGCCTTACATGTCTAAGCAATACCTTCCCTGCCTATATATGTGACCACACCTTTGCGTGCAAACACATGAAAATCCGTCATGTCACATTCATCCGTGCTTTCCACATCCACATTGCTCTGTCTCGAACATTTCGTATAATAACTAGGTTTAGGGCACATAAACATGGGGGCTTAGGTCGGATACAACACCAAGACCATATTAGTAAATATGTATGACTAGGAGGCGACGGGAAAGAAACAAATACTTGGGTGTCATCTTAGCCGAGTTGCAAGACCCAAGCTTGTTCGGAACATGTAGAGAAAAAGACAGTAGTGTGCAGGAGGATGCAGGCGGTCCGAGACGATGACAGGGTACCCGGCTGGTGCCGGCCGGCGGTGTCACCGCACACTGCTTGCCACCAATCTGGGCTTGTTTTCGTCGGAGTGACCACTCAACTCTGTTAGGCCGAACTGAGAAGCAGAGCACAAAACTGCATCCCTGCTGACTCCCCTCCAAAAACAAATAGAGCACATAACTGCTCGACTAGTTTTTTACAGAATGGTTATACTTGGATTGTCCATTTCAATTTTGGAGCAAACAAGTTCCCATCTAGCAATTCTTTGGTTCTTGTACACAGCTGGGAACAAGATTTTAGAGGTGGAAAATATTGCAGTCCTAATATTTGCGACCAGAATCTCCTCGGGGTTTACTCTTTTGTATGATGCGACTTTTGGTGTGCCGGGATCACTCGAACTTGGCAGCCAAAAGTTTGTTTCCGTGTCAGCGACCCGCCTACGGTTCGTTGAAGGGATAGAACAGACAAACACCATACTTTCTCTGAACGAGAGTCCTGAAGAGGTCAGCCGTGACATGAGTGCTCCCATGATCAAAGGGTTACTCGGCAACATATGCATGAGTGATCCAAGTGTCAGTCAGCAATATGAGTTACCTAACACAATAACATATGCTGATGCTGTTAGGTTGTATGTATTCGTGCTTTTCAGCTTTCTTTTATCCTTTTTGAGGAAGTGTAGCCAGTGCTACTTTTCATTCATTCAGAAAACTGGCAGATCCATGAGAAAATATGAAGGATAGGCACATCCGTATCAAATTTCTCAAAAAAAAAGGAAGAGGGTGTGGTCTAAGCAGTT
>NC_057814.1:16851966-16856658 GCF_018294505.1 Triticum aestivum | reverse complement strand
GAATGCTAGTTCTTGCCTGATTTTGTCTGTGAGCTGGTCAGCGTTTGTGGCTTTATGGTCAAATATGAGAGCATTCCGCTCTTTCCAGATCATCCACCAGGTGAGCATCACTGTTGCATTCTGCGCATTTTTTGAAGCAGCCGTGGTAGAGTTGTTAGAGTACCTAATGGGCGTAATGGTCTGGGCTGGCGGTATAGCCTGTTACTCTTAGAGTTAATTAAAGATAAGGGTCACTTGCTTAGGGGTCAAGTAAGCCTTGCTTAGGAGTCAACTAAACCTCTCTATATAAGGAGAGGAGATATAGCAATCTAATCAAGCAAGAATTAAGAAGGAAATTCCCTTCCCTCTTGCCCGGCCGTGGGCAAAAAGGTCCTCGGCCGGCCCTCTCGCGCCCTCCTTCTAGCAGCGCCATAACAATTTGGTATTAGCTAGCTTCGGTTCGATCATGTCTTCACCGCCGCCCAACCCGTCTCTTCCGCTGCCGGGATCCTCCGTCGCGCCCTCACCCAGGAGATCCGCCTGTTCTTGGCCGGGTCCTACAGGCCGCACCCGGCTGCGCTGCCCATCGCTGCCACCGCACCGCCGTGGCTGCCGTGCCAGCCGCTGCACCAAGCGGCCTCCGCCGCGCTCGCCGGGCCGCTGCAGCTGGCATCCACCGCCCCGCCCTGACTGAAGTGGCAGCCACCGCTCCTGGCAGCCTCCGCTGTGCCCGGCGCTCCACCGCAGCAGCCGCTGCCCTAGGGCATCCCCGCCGGGCCGCTGCAGCTGCCATCCACCGCCACCACCGCCCCGCCCGGCGCTCTGCTGCAGCAGCCACCGCCGGTCAGCTCCGGCCCCGCATCGACCGCGCCGGCGGGAGTCCCGATCCACCTGATCAAGTTCCCACCGTCGCCATTACTGCTTCCCCAGGGCGTCCCCATCGAGCAGATCAAGTACCCGCCGTTGCCGTCACCGCTTCCGTCTTGGATCACTACCCGCCACGTGTCGGCGGCGGTGAGGCTGTAGCAGCGGCCCGCGGCCTCCTAGCGTGTTGGCGTGTGCGGGAGATGCGTGGCTACAGCTGCCGCTCCTCCCAGCTACGCTTCACCGCGCAAAGGACCTCGATTTCGTCCGTTGCGTCGGGGATCTTGGGAATTGCTGTTTTCCCCGCGGGCAGCGACCTCAAAGTCTGCGACATCGGCGGTTGGGGGGCGTACCCCTCCTCGTCATTCTTCATCGAAAGCTCTCCACTCTTCTTTGTGCGGTGTAGACCAACAGCCGTCCGGTGGGGAGAAGGCAGGGTGTTACCAACAGGAGCGCACCGCGTAGCACAACTGCATTCCGCCGGCCGCCGCGAGGCCATCTCTGCTGGTCACTCTTGCGACCACTTCCAGGTGGCCATACACATGGACTCCTTTTGTCCAGATGGTGTCCATGGGATCCAGGTGGCTGTACACGTGCACGTCCGACGTGCGGATGGTGTCCACTTTTTGTTAAGGGGTCCAAAATAAATCGTCCCAGTCCATTTCAGGTTGAGAGTAATAAAACAAGCCAAGATGTAAAAGGCTTGTTTTTAGGTGTTAGGTTTGTGTTGCGTCGAGTCATGGTTATAAGTTGGTTAGGCTGCAGCTCGAGGACAAGCTGCATGTACAGGTGGGGTGTAGTGTTAGAGTACGTAATGGGCCTATTGGCCTGGGCTGGCGGTATAGCCCGTTAGTCTTAGGGTTAATTAGAGATAAGGATCGCTTGCTTAGGGGTCAAGTAAGCCTTGCTTAGGAGTCAAGTAAACCTCTCTATATAAAGAGGGGAGATGTATCAATCTAATCAAGCAAGAATTAAGAAGGAAATCCCCTTCCCTCTTGCCCGGTCGTAGTGTTAGAGTACGTAATGGGCCTAATGGCCTGGGCTGGCGGTATAGCCCGTTAGTCTTAGGGTTAATTAGAGATAAGGGTCGCTTGCTTAGAGATCAAGTAAGCCTTGCTTAGGAGTCAAGTAAACCTCTCTATATAAAGAGAGAAGATGTATCAATCTAATCAAGTAAGGATTAAGAAGGAAATCCCCTTCCCTCTTGCTCGACCGTGGGCAAAAAGGCCCCCGGCCGGCCCTCTCGCGCCCTCCTTCTAGCAGTGCCATAACAAGAGTCTTGGAGTGAACAGATCCACCAAGTAGCCGGATTTGAGGGGAGCTGCGAATGCGCCAAAGAGTATCTCAGGTTTAATCTTGGCAGCAGCAAATATCAGACCTCTCTAGCGAAGGAGCAGGAAGCCACCAGGTGGATTGCAGTTTCAGGTGTGGTTTGACAAAGCTTACAGATTGGACCAAGTGCATCATTCACCAGTACCAACAGGTTGGATCTCTCTCCCTTTGCAAGCACTCGTCCCTACTTGTTCCAGCTGGCTTCTCATAGGCCGAAACCTGAATCTTCCTCTTGTACCCTCCAACCAAGGATCCTAAAATAATAAATTCTAGTCATTTTCTCATCCGGCAAGCAATTTAATTGCTTAGTATTTTCAAGTTTCGACTCACATCAATAAAATAATTTCAAGGACTACCAATCAGCACTATTTTTTAATTTAGTTACTGAGCTGTGATTTGGCGCCCACAGATATGGTTGATGTTTCTACGAATGATGCATGAGGATGTTATTGGAGAATTTCTAACAGCAACATTTCAGTTGCAAGGTTATATTGGGTTATTACACAATGCCATATTTTACAACTATTTACTTTTGCATTGAAGGTATGATCCATGCATGAATACCACACTGAGTTCATCACGAAAAGAAAAACAATGGATACCGTTGAATTATGGTTTTGCTAATTGTCTGATTCCAACTCAGTGTAGATAATTGGAGTATAAAACAGTGGATGAAATTGAACTTACAACTTGCATCTTAAAAAAAATGACTTCTCTTTCTTTTCACACACTTTCCTCAATCAACAAGTAAAAGTTCGAGGCAGAATGTAATTTCTGACCACCAAGTCTGAGAAGAATTATATATGAACTCGGTGAAATGTGAACTTACATGCTAGGTGCCTGGTAGAAAGAAAATTTGACGCACCTATCTGCATTGCAGCTCCATTACATGCTAGTCAAGTCTCTGAAAAGTGCAGAAAGAACGGCACTTCCAGCAGCACCATTTACCATAGCAAATATTAGGTGGCCGACAACTCGCAAAGTGGCCGCAGTAGGACAACAAGATCAGCAACAGGCAGATCGAGGCCAAGTGGCAACTCGTCCAATCAAGTTAGTTGCAGTAATAGGAAGCCGTCAATATTTTTGGCACCTGCTAACATGACAACCCCCTTTACTACACTGGCTTCACTATCGCCTGCCAGGTGCACAAAGTTTTCATCTATTGAAATCGAGACCATAACATCACGGACCCTACAAATCTTAATGATTCCTTCCATATTCACTCTTGATGGTCATCCCAACACGGGCACTAACAAACCCCTCCACTATCCACCTACCAATCGAATACTTGCGCCAAGTCATGCTGGTTCGATTCCTAAAAAAAAAATAAGTCACCATGCTGGTTCGTGGATTCGAAGTGCCAAAACAGCCATCGTCGGGCGTCCTCCTCCTGATTCGATAACACATGTTCCAACAAGTCCTCGTCTCCTCCTGATTTTGAGTTCACATACATTTTACTAGAAGCAAACGCGTGTGTTGCTGCGCCGTTGGGTATTATCGGTTTGGTTTATGTCACATTTTCCTTTTGATGCACTCTCTTTTTTCTAAAGTTATTTCCAATAAACTGAATCACCATGGGCCATGAACTGTATGTTCAGTGATCTTCCATATGATTGAGAAAGTGATGCAAATATTTAATGCATCGGAGAAATATATGAGGAAGGAGCACTACAGTTTATATTCCACCCAATGAACACTACAGATTTATGAAAATATTTCAATAGATACACTGCACGTGGAACACTCGATATATCCATCTCTTGTTCACACTTGTGTCACATTGTCCACTTCACAGGCCCAAACAGCTAGACCCAGACCGATTCTACTGTAAAAATCATATTGGCGAGCATACTTTCTCAGTCCAATTTAAAAAGAAAAGTTTAAAAGGAGTTCTGAAAAGAAGATTTCCAAGAAAAAGACTGAGGATTTCTTCTTCATGGCATGGGCGTGATGCATGACCTCCAAATACTTCAGAAATGTTGTATGCTAGTTTGAATACAAATTTACATTGATATGATTTATCAAAAAAAAACTGATCAGTATATCATGTAAAAGAAGTCAAATATAGACCAGAATATGCAAAACTATGCGAGAACATAAATTCACAACAATGTTTACCCGTAAGAATCTGTGACGAGCTTGACCGAGATCTCTTCTATGCCTCTACACGCATCACCATTGGCAACGGGGCATGTGCGCCATTTTGGGACTCACCTTGGGTGAATGGCGAGAAACCCTCCAGCATAGCTCCTCTCATCTTCGAGGCCTCCACCAGAAAGAATTGGAAGGTCCGGGAGGCCATGCATGCGGACGCGTGGTTATCCAAAATCAAGCTCCCCATCAACTGGACGATGGGCCATATCCGGCAGCTAGTTACTCTCTGGGCTCGGTTGAGGGCCATCACCCTTGTGGCGGACGTAGTTGACACCATCTCTTGGAAACACACCAGCAGCGGAATCTACTCCGCCACCATATGCGCAACTGCTTGGGACTGTCAGCTCGCCCTTGGGCCCCGCC
>NC_057814.1:16846697-16851615 GCF_018294505.1 Triticum aestivum | reverse complement strand
TGAAATTCTTTGCTTGGCTCGCAATCCAAAACCGAGTTTGGACGGCGGATAGACTGGAGAAGAGAGGGTGGGCGAACTGTGGTCCCTGCCCGCTCTGCAAGCAGACAATGGAGACGGTGGGCCACCTCTTCTACAAGTGCTGCTACTCCATTAGGCTTTGGGGCATGATCAAGGGCTGGCTCAGGCTAGACCACCTTGACACCTCATCCTGGGCAGCAATGCATTCCATCAAGGACTGGTGGCTTGGCATGTCAGCCATCAGCATGCCCAGCCGGAAGGCAATGGCTTCTCTTACTATGCTGACCTGCTGGACCATCTGGTGCGAGAGAAATGCGCGGGTTTTTCCGTCACAAGTCCACGCTTCCGTCCTTGTTGCTATCGAAGATTCAGAGTGACGCCGAACTGTGGGTTATTGCGGGCGCAAAGCGCTTGGGCCAGATCATGCCGGGAGAGCACTGGCCATGTAATTTTTCCTTTCGCTTTTCGTGTAAAAGCAACTCCAAACTCCTTCTTAATTAATGGATGAGGCAAAGCTTTTGCCTCCGTTTCAAAAAAAAAATAAGACACAAAATTATATTTAGAAAGTCTGGAGAATCAACATGAGAACAGCTGAAGGGTAACTTGAGCTTGGAACATTATTGAAACCTGAAGCTTGTTAAGGCTAAAAAGAAAATTATGGAAGGATAATAATTACTAATGAATGATGAATTCAGTTCTGACAAGAATTACATGCTACCATCTTTTACCTAAAATGGTAGGGACATGCAATGTTCAAAAGAACACTATTTGGCTCAGAAAATTTACAATAGCTTACAGAATAAGTTGAATGCCAATTCAGACTGGTACAGACTGTAAATAAAATATACAAAGCTAATTGAACTACACATATAATTCTTTGAGTAACCGGTTAGTATGGATTGAGCATAGAGTTCATCAATCAGCATTGTGAGCATGGTTAAAAGAAGAAACTTGTTCAAAGGATATTAATGGATAACATTGCTGTATACTATAACAGAAAAAACAAGGGATTGGCTAGTTCAGAATGTCATCATGGAATAACCAATAATCCTAAATCCTACTTAGCTTCAGCAAACATTACATAATAATTAATCAGATATATATTAAACCAAAAGAAAGGAGATGGAGAGATTGAAAACATCTTGGAAACCCACATTGGCTTTCCGAATTTCACATCAAAGTGAACAATTTGGTAAAGATAAACTTCGCCTTCTTTGTAGTAGCAAACCTGCAAGAATGCATGAGCATGCAAAGGTTACACCAGTAGAAAAAGGGTCATCTGTCCCGGTTGGTAAGGGCCTTTTGTCCCGGTTGTTGAATCGGGACTAAAGGGTCGTTACTAATGCCCTAGCCCTTTAGTCCCGGTTCTTACACGAACCGGGACAGATGGGCCTCCACGTGGCCGCTGCGGCCAGCCCAGGCAGGAGGGCCTTTGGTCCCGGTTGGTGACACCAACCGGGACGAAAAGGCATCCACGCGTCAGCATTTCAGTGGCTGGGGTTTTTGTTTTTTTGAAAGGGGGGAGGGTTTAGGGGGTAATTTAGGGTGTGTAAGCTAGCTAACAGAGAGAACTGTCCTCTCTTATTTCCGTGCTTGATTTACCAACGCTACTGCTATGCCTAAACATGGCTTAGATTAAAGTGAAGGCAACATGTGGTGCATGTCGAAAGTAATATTAATCCTAACTTGATCAAGTCTGGATTAGTACTACTTTCGACATGCACCACATGCTTGTTGCCTTCGCTTCATTCCAATCGATGTTCATTTCACCCACTGATATATAATAACTCATCATGCCCACATCATGCATCATCATAATAACAAGTCCTACTAATCATCATCATACAATTTCTACTCGTTATTAATAACAAGTCATACGATCATCATCCTCATAGTCATCGAACCTACCCTACTTAATTGTTCTTAGCACATGATCATCAGTATTATGTAGGACCTAAATACCCTCTTTAAAGTAAAATAGCATAAAACAATATAGACCCCGACTCTCCATTATGGAGAATGGAGATCATCCTGTCTCCAATTTTTGCGCTTCGCTTCCTTTTGCTTCCAAGAACCTCCTTGCGACTGTCCATATATTTTTTCCATTCTTTGATTTTCATGTCTCCACTTCTTTTAGAAATCCGGTATGGACAGTTGAGATTCGTAGGATGACCTGGTTGTATGTTCAAAACATCAAGGCTACCATTCTGATAGATCAAATGAGGCACACAATCCTCTGGGATTATCTGTTGAAAAACATAGTAATAACTTCATAGTTAGCAATGATGTACTAGTTTTAGAAGTATGCAAAAGATGCACGGATGTCGTAATAGTAAGAAATCTTACCAGGGTATCTCCATAGTAGTTACCGTAGTTCAACACGTGCACTAGTGGCACGTATTGATCATAATGTGGAGGAGTTTTATAATAGATATTGTAATTCTCAAGATCAGTACAAAATCCGACCAGATGAGTTTTCTCCTTATAAGTTAACTCAGAGCCATCGGTGTAGTAGGTTCTGTCTACCATGTTCTGCACATTGTTTGAACAATCAAAATAAGCTGTCAATGAAAATAAGGTGTCAACTATTTTGAAATGAACAATATAAATTAGCTAATAACTATGTTTGAGAAACTCACATAGCAGTAGAATTGGAGGCGTATCAACAAGGACCCAAATGTCCATATTGTCTTGCTCGATGTCAGGATCATCAAGATCCATGGTGACAAGCATACCCTCATCAAAACCATACATCTTGCAAATGCTTCCCATTTTTTGCAACCAAAATGGGTTACGCTCTCATAATTATACGGATTTACTTCAAAATCTATATCATGATGGGTCCTTAGGTGAATTTTCTTTGTTTCCATACTTTCATGGTCTTCAAAACCCATCCTCTCCAAGACGTAGCGTCTTGCATAGCATGGGATAAGCTAGTCGAATTATAAAAGATGAAAAGTACACGTTGAAATAGTTGAAGTCGTGCTTAATTACGAAAAAATAACACTTGTCGTCGTTGCGTACCATTTCAACATCGAAGGTCTCCTCCAGCTTAATACTGAAGCGCCGATCTTCGTCCAGGTGAGGCCTGTCGCACAGACCTCAGTCGTCGTGGCACCAGTCGCACTCCCACGGGAGACTTTCGTCGTCCGAGTACGACATTTCCTATGTTCATAATTCAAATATTAAACGTCTATAATTAAATATATGTACTAAAAAACCTAAGTTAGATCATTATTATTCATCATGGGTTGACTATCGGTTTGTCGAGTATTTTCTTGAAAACTCTCAGCTCACGTGGTGTATACATTCGACCGTTGGTGATGGTCGCTCCTCCTTTCATCCCTGAGTGCATTACACCAAAATGTCTAGCACACGGGAATGAAGGAGAAGCGACCCCCGTGACAACAGTCGGGATTCTTCGTCCTCTCATATATATATGGTGGAACTCTCCCTCACTGATTCCTCTCAGACATTTGCGACCGTCGGTGATGGTAGCTCCTTCCTTTCGTTCCCGCGTGCATTACACCAAATTTTCTAGCACACGGGAACGAAGGAGAAGCTACCCCCACGACAACAGTCAGGATTCTTCGTCCTCTCATATATGGTGGGGACTCAATAGACTTAAAGTTAACCCGAAATATCGTTTAATTATCTTTCTAAAACCGGTTCGTAGCTGGTCTCACCTCGAGGTCGGAGGGGGTCGGTGACGGGGACGACGGCGGGGATGATGGAGGGGGGCTCATAGATTTCTGCGAAAACAAAAACCCTATAAGCTATCAACTAATCATATGCATACGCCTTGCATAGTGCTCTCCAATTTTAGCATTCAAAGTAGGAGTAGTTTTCCAATTTGAGCATTCAATAAGCAAAATCAAATCACAAAATAAAGTAGTATTCAAATTAGGATGCATTCAATTATAAGCAAAACTACATCATCTCCATGCGTCCGTACATCGTCGAATATTATCACTAATACACCTCTAATATTATCATACATATAGCATCGCTAGTACAGCTAGAACCGTAGCGCCCGACGGGTATCGGCGCGGGCGGTGGATACCCAAAGAGAAGGAACCATCACAGGATCATAGCTCCAGTGAGATCCCTGAAGAACCTGCCAGGTATTGTCGAAACTGCGCTCCAACGCAACCATATAGCGACGGACGTGCTCGTCCTCCTCGCTGACACGGTGACGTACCACCTCTGCGGAGTCCGGAAGCCTCGACACCATCACTGGCCCACGCGACCGCCACCAAACAAGGATCGGGTCAATGACGGGCTGGCTCCTCACCAACCTACGCCCCCCGGAAGGTAGCACCTCCCAAAACCAGCCCGGCGGAGCCTAGTCCCGGACATGGCCCCTCTGATCAAGCCGGCCTCCTCCGCCGAGTCGACGACGAGGATGCGGGATTGGCATCGTCGACGTCGATGCGGGAATAAATGCTTTAACTAAAAAAATTAACTAGTTCTATTAATTTTCTTGCTAAAAATAAACTACTTCTATAGTAAAATAAACTAGTTTTATTAAATCAACTAGTTCAACTACTAAGCACTTACTATAAATAGAATAAAGTAGTACTTACTAAAAATAAACTAGTTTAACTAGTTCTATTATTTTTCTAACTAATTCTATTAAACACTTTCTCATCTTATTCTATGAACAAAATTACAACAGAAAAAAATCATAAAAATTCTATGAACAAGATAAAAATTCTATGAACAAAATTACAACAGAAAAAAACTATAAAAATTATATGAAAAAACTCAGTTAACTACACATCTAAATTAGGAAAATTCATATGAGCTCACTAAGGGGGCGGCGGTCGACGAGGAGGTAGGGCACGGGGCGACGGTGAGGGGCGCGGCCACGGGCGACGATGAGGCAGGGGGCGGCGAC
>NC_057814.1:16838398-16846090 GCF_018294505.1 Triticum aestivum | reverse complement strand
GAGGGGCGCGGCGACGGGAGACGAGGAGGCAGGGGGCGCGAGGCGGCGACGGCGTCTGGGCGGCGCGGGACGGCGTCGGAGGCAGGGCGACAACGACGACAGCGAGGCGCAGGGGGGCTGCCTGGCGGCGTCGTCGGGGCGGGGAAGACGAACTGAATGAAAATTTCACAAGTGCTAGTTATATAGACGAAGCATTGGTCCCGGTTCGTGACAGCAACCGGGACGAATGCGACCTTTAGTCCCGGTTGGTGCCACCAACCAGGATCAAAGGCCTCTTTTCAGCAGCCCAAAGGGCGGGAATCGGCGGCCTTCGGTCCCGGTTGGTGGCACCAACCGGGACTAAAGGGGGGGCATTGGTACCGGTTAGTGCCACGAACCGGTACCAATGCACACCTTTAGTCTCGGTTGGTGCCACTAACCGGGACCAAAGGCCTTGTGCTGCTGCGCCCGCGTCGAAAATTTAGTCCCACCTCGCTAGTTGAGAGGGGCGCGCGGTGGTTTATAAGCCCCACTGCCGCACCCCTCTCGAGCTCCTCTCCATTGCAGGCTTACGGGCCTAATTCTCACTGCTATGCCTCATGGGCTTACTGGACCTTCTGCGGGCCTGAATCCTGGCCCATCGATGGGTTTCTAGTCGTATTCAGGCCGTGGTGGCCCAGTAGGTGGCATATTTTTTATTTTTTGCCTGTTTTTTGTTTTTTTTGCTTTATTTATTTTGTTTTGTTTCTACTTACAACAAAAAACTTATTTATTTTATTTTATTTTGTTTCTAATTACTTATTTATTTTACTTTATGATAATTCTTTTTGCTATTAAAGTTTCTAACAAAAAAAGTTCTTTATGAAAATTCTTTTTGCTTTTAATGATTTTGAACAGAAAATACTTCGATAATTTTAGTTGCATCAATTTTATATAATTTTAGTTTCAATAATATTAGAGGTTTCTTATAATGTTTTGAACAGAAAATACTTTGTTAATTTTAGTTTCATAAATTTTATTAAAGTTTATATTATTTTGTTTCTACTTATATATTTTAATAAAGTTTATATTATTTTGTTTCTAATTACTTATTTATTTTATTTGTTATTTTTCATGCATTTACTGATTATTTTGAGCTATAAGACCCTAAAATTGAAAAGCATTTCAAATGAACTCTGAAAAGGTTGAAAGTTGGTATGGTATCATCATTTCATCCACATAGCATGTGCAACAAAGTTGAGAGGGTCCCGGCAAAAGCTGGATGCACTTCGTGAACAAAATGGACAAGCTCTTTCGAAGTATCAGGGTTTCGGAGGAAAACTCATCTGTTACAAAGGGATTTCATTTTCTTGAACTTATTTGAACTCCAGACTTTTTGTGTGTTTAAAATGCACCATTCAAAGCCACATCATCAATTTTCAACTCTTTCTGACTTCATTTGTTATTTTTCATGCAGTGACGGATTGTTTTAAGCTAAATGACCCTGAAATTGAAAAACGCTACAAATGAGCTCTGAAAAGGTTGAAAGTTGGCATGGTATCATCATTTCACCCACATAGCATGTGCTAAAAAGTTGAGAGGGTTACGGCAAAAGCTGGATGCACTTCGTGAACAAAATGGACAATCTCTTTCGAAGTATCAGGGTTTCGGACGAAAACTCATCTGTTACAAAGGGATTTCATTTTCTTGATCTTATTTGAACTCCAGACTTTTTGTGTGTTCAAAATGAACCATTCAAAGCAGAGACTGATTTTCAATGGTGCATATTCAACACACAAAAAGTCTATAAAGATCGCGAACCCCAACATAAAAAAATGAGCATAGATGCGCCTATAGAGAGAATTCAATCTAAATTCATAATAAATTTTTATGAATTTCAAAGAAATTTATTCTGAATTTAGGTCAAATTCCCTGTATAAGGGCATCTATTTTCACTTTGAGAGGAGCTCAACAAGGCAGAGAGGTACGGTCTTATAAACCGGCGTGAGCGTCCTTCGGTTGGCGAGGTGGGACTAAATTCTGACCGCAACGAGGACCAACCCTTTAGTCCCGGTTTGTGGTACAAACCGGGACTAATGGTCATGGGCCAGGGGCGAGGCGCATTGGTCTCGATTCGTGCGTGGAACCGGGACCAAAAGGTCCAAACGAACCGGACCAATGGCCCACGTGGCCCGACCGGCCCCCTGGGCTCACGAACCGGGACAGTTGCCTCCTTTGGTCCCGGTTCGTGAGTGAACCGGAATTAATGGTATTACGAGGGCCGAACCAATGCCCTGTTTTTTACTAGTGTTAGATTGTCAGAGCACGCAGCATAAAATAAGCAAGTTGTAGAAAACCACACTGCAATGTCGTGTACACTCCTTGTTTAACTATTGTATCGGTGTTCCGCAGCCACGCGACTCCCAGCACGAAGAGGTTCACTGTGTGATGCTCTGCCTGGAGAAAATAACGGGGACATGTTACAGACGTTAACAGGTGACCCTCGGCTGGGCAGCAGAGTACGCCGTAGGCTGTCCTGGAGAGTGGAGATAGCTCCAGAGCTCATGGAACACGTCAACAGCCAAGCGCGGCAAAGCACGTGCTCGGTGCTGCCTCGTCTCGGTCGGACTTGGCGCCACCGCCGCATTCGTTTGTTGGAATTCCTCGCTGTCCCGTGGAATATCTCAGCCGTACGCGCTGCCCTCGTCCTCACCCGCCTGCGCGCTCGGCTTCAGCGGCGGCTGGGGAGGTAGTTGCGGGGCTCGGAGACCATGGAGAGGCGACTATGACGACGGCTAGCGTGCTCATCGATCTCTGGGATATGTGGCTCCAGCAGCGGCAGGCAAGCCCGCCCACATCATGAAGGCGGCCACCTCCATCAGCATGAGATCCAGTGCGTCTCGAAGATGGTAGCGCCTTGGGGAGAGAGAAATCATGCGACAATGACCATCTAGTGGTGGTGAGCGGTGTTGATCTGGCGGAGGGTTGCGAGATTCGGAGGTCGCGCATTGAAGCAACGCAGAGGAGGTCCGCGGCGGGGCAGAAATCACATATTTGACCTGAGGACGAAATCAAATCACAAACTGACCTGCTTTGGAAAAAAATTCACTCTGCTGACCCTTTCGTGTGGCGCCCGACAGCTAGGCGCCGCACACTACTATGCAGCGCCTTTGCCTTAGGCGTCGCACCTCCTGCCAGCGTGGCAGCCCTGGTCCAGTTGCGGCCCCACAGACAGCACTGCAGCGCCTAAGGCTTAGGCGCCACACTGTGTAAAGTGCAGCGCCTATCGCTTGGGCGCTGCACATTGACTTAAGCCGCATCGGGCCAGTCCCTCCCAGCAGTTCTTCCCCCTCTTGCTGAGTTTACAGAGAGCGGCGGCGGCGGCGCCCCCTTCGGATCCCCCCCACACCCCTCTTAGATCGGACGTTTTGAGGCCCGGATTCGATCTCCAATCCCTCCTACTAGGTAAACTCCTCCGTTCCCTTTCTTTTCGTCCGTAAATGCGTTGCACTTTTAGGGATTTGCCCAAGATTAGGTGGAACTTTTGATTTGCTTGGTTTGGATCTTTGTTTGCCCAAGATTAGGTGGAACCTTTGATCCCCCCCCCCACACACACACTATATGATTCTTGTTAGTGAAACCTAGATTGTAAATTTTTTAGGTATATATGAGATGCCTAGTTTTGTAGATAATTATAAGATGTTGAGTTTTGTAGCTATATGTGAGATGTTGAGTTTTTTTAGATATATATGAAATGTTTAGTTTATTTGAAATATGAGATGTTGATTTACTTGAACACATATGACATACTAGATATATATGATAATTTACAATCATTTATTCATTGTGTGAGAAGGAGATGTTGAGATTCTTGTAGATGAATACATATGAGATGTTTAGATGAACACATATGAAATGTTGAGTGTTTACCGATATTTGAGATGAACTCATATATGTTTATTGTTTGTAATTTGTAAGGATGGTTTGGCTTCTCGACGATGTCTACGACACGAAACACCGGGCCTACATGATGCACGAGAAGGAGATGGTAATAACGAGTAATCTAAATATTTTGCAAATTTGCCCTAAGATTTGTCATTACTTGTTTTTTTGCAGAAGCTTGAACCTTTGAAGATTCGGTATCACGGGGTCTCTGGTCCTGCCATGCCTTACGATGAGCGGTACACACCGTACATCAAGCAGGCAGGACTACTGCCGTGGATTCAGTTGGTCAGTCGGTCCACGCCGAATCTGAACGCTCCACTGGTGTCCGCTCTTGCTGATCGGTGGAGGCCGGAGACGCATAGTTTCCATCTTCGGACTGGGGAGATGACCGTGACGCTCGGCGATGTCTCGTTGATCACCGGTCTTGCTATCGACGGGATGCCTCTCTGTATGAGCACCGATTCTGATGGGTGGTGCGAGCAGATGATTGCTCTTATCGGTATGGCTCCTACTGAGGCTGAGGCTGATGTAGAGGAGGGAGAAGAGAAGAAGAAGAGGGAAAGGAAAGCAGCCAGAGCTGCTTTCACGTGGATTCAAACTCACTTTGCGACGTGCCCTCCGGATGCCACTGATGATGTGATCCAAACACATGCTCGTGTCTACATGTGGTATGTTGTGTCGAGGACTTTGTTTCCTGACTCCACTGGCAAGAACGCTCCATGGATGTGGCTGAAGGCGTTGACCGTCTTCGATAGCAAATGGAGCTAGGGTTCAGCGACTCTTGCCTACTTGTACCGACAGGTAGTTGGTCTGTTTTGTGATCAACTCATTTCTTCATTAGCAATGCAAGCTTGCTGTCAAGTTAACATTGTTTTTCTTTCATATGCAGCTGGACGATGCGTGTTGCAGGATCACAGATAGTGCAGGCATTGGTGGTAATATGCCGCTACTTTCTGTATGGAGCTGGGAGCGTCTGCCTGTTGGACGCCCGAAGAGCGTCATGCTTCGTATGTTACCCGCTTCCAGCTTTGCGTGGAGCAAGCTCGTAGCAGTGCACGCGCCCAGCTTCGTGAGCATAACCCACTTGCTTTTGATAACTACATACGATGGCTTCTTGAAAATAGTTGAGTTGAGATATGCCCGCCGGCATATAATGAGGATATTCTTGAAGAACCCGTGAACTTTGAGGATCTATCAAAGGGGAAGTACAACAGAGATGTCAAGGTAGGGCAAGGAGTCCCTGCTGTTCCGGTGATTAACTATGTGGTAAAGTGTTCCTTCTTTACTTTCCCGTTGGCCGTATTACACATGTCTGAATGGCTAATGTGTTCATTCTTTCTCATCCGCAGCGCAGCGAGATCAAGAAAGCAGCTGATGAGAGCCAGTCTATTCTGCAGAACACACCGGTTGGAAAAGGCAATGATGATGGTTCACTACGAGCATTCCTCAAGGTACATATCGCATTCACTATGAGAGCCAGTCTATGTTGTGGAGTTTGATATCTTCCACACTTGTTCATGTTACAGCGTCAGGCCAGGAAGTTAAGGCAGTTATCGAATCTTCTCGGTTGCCGTGATCCCGAATTTGATGAAGCATCTGCCTCTAGGTCTGGTACACCATCAGACCCCTCATCTCACCATCAGGAGGACGATGTGAGTTCCTCATATGCTTATCTGGATGATGATGGCGTGGTCACCCAAGAGGTATGACTAATCCTTTAGATGTGATTCTCACTTGATTACGATGCCGGTCTTCACCATATTGTCTGATTGTGTGATAGGGCCATGAGCTTGATGATGATATGACTTTGACGGACGCTCAACTTCGGTCCCCATATGTGTTCAAGCCTAGGCAGCCCAGACGCCGGTACACGCCCAACGACTTTGACAACAGAGGCAACCCAAAGGTGGTCGTAGGGACCTCGCGGATGGCTAGCTTGGATCATGAGGCGGAGGCGGAGGCGGAGGAGGCAGTGCAGGAAGAGGAGGCTCGTCCACCCAGGAAGAAGAAGATTGCCTGCAGGCGTGGCACCAGGAACACGCGCGGAAGGCATTAGTGCTTGTGTTAGTTAGTGCTCTTGTAGCCGTTTCATTAGGTCGATGAACTTGTGAGGTTATGTTATATGTTGGTGAATTCTTACTAGTGTGGTATTTGTGTTTGCGAACTAGTAGTAATGTTGAATTGTCCTAAATGATGTGATGTTCAAGTTATTAGTTGTCTTTGTTCAGTGTGTGCAGTCTACAGTAATTTTATTTATGTTGTAGCAAGTTATGTCAGTGCTGCATGAGGCCAAAATGGGATCTGTTTCTGCAGTTTGGCAGTTAACAACACTGCAGCGCCCAACAGACAGGCGCTGCACTGTACTGTGTGACGCCCAACGCCTAGGCGCTGCACAGTACAGTGCAGCGCCCGTCTCATAGGCGCTGCCAACCTGGCCATGGCTATCCAGAGGGCCACAGAAGGCTTTCAGCACTGACCATCCACGAAAATTACCAAGTCATAGTGCAGCGCCCAACAGACAGGCGCTGCACTGTACTGTGTGACGCCTATCCCTTGGGCGCTGCATGGTATAGTGCAGCGCCTGTGTTCTGGGCGCTGCACGGCTGTTTACTGAAAAAACAGAGTTTACAACACATTCATTTCACCGGAACAACATAATACCTACAATGACTGCAGCATCACATCAATTTGAACAAACACAAATTTTATGCCGATGAGTTCATAACTTAAGACAATTCAAACGTTAGTACGACATGGTTCATGACACATTCATTACAAATTTTATGCCGACGAGTGCAGCGAAGCGAAGTCCCTACTGAGTAGAGCGAGGCCATTTCCCCTTCTTGTCATGGGCCGAGTCATCCTCTTGCGCCTCGCGAGCCTTTGCAAGCTTTCTTGCCCTCTCCTCCTCATGAGCAAGTTTCACTTGGCGTGCCCTCTCCTCCTCTCGTTTCTTCCGCTCCATCCTCTCCTTCTGACGACGCTCTTCCTCCAAGCCTCTTCGAAACGATTCTTCGAACCGCTGTTGCTGCCTAAGACAATCTTGGTATTGGTCCTTTTTGACATCTTCTGGCACTTCAAGATCTATCCACGTGAAGTACTTGCATAGAGGAGGCGGTGACTGCATACAAAATTTTTGTTAGTGTTGACACACATTTGATAGTAACATTTTACTTCTCGAGCTTACCGGTGGTTGGTCATAGGCGTTAGTTGGAAGTGCACGATCATAAGCATAGTTCGGGCATACAAAATATCTCCGCCCTTCCGTCCATGATTTATTTCGGTCGGTGGACACCTTCACCTTGCAAACATCTCCACACCAACATGGCGGGATGTCGACATCTTTCTCCTTCACCTTGTCCAAAGATGCGTCCTCCCCACTTGTTCGGCATGTCTTCTTGGTTAGCACACGGTGGCCTCGTCATGGAACCGGATGAAGCCATGCCTACAAAACCGAGAATTCTTGATTAACCCTAACCCCCACTTAACAATAACCACAATCCTAACCATAGCATAACCCTTACACCAACATCAAACACACAAAACCCTAACCCTAGCATACTATGAAAGCCTAACCATACCAAATTACCAAAGAAGCATAACATCATTCAACACAAATTTGCAAATCCAAGCCAAAACTAGGGTTTCCCCAAAGTAGCAAGATTTGAGCAAATGTGACAATTCCTATGGATGAAAACGAGGGGATCGGAGGAGATTACCTTAAGGGAGGGGTTGGCTTCGAAATCCACGGTCAAATACTCCGGCTCTGAGGAGGATTTGAGAGGGGGA
>NC_057814.1:16836800-16837659 GCF_018294505.1 Triticum aestivum | reverse complement strand
TCTCCCTTAGGCGCTGCACACTGACTTAGCAATTTTTTGGGTCGAAAAGCTACTGGAACGCTTCTGTTGCTCTCTGGACTGGCATGTCAAGACGTGTAGCGCCTAAGGGAGAGGCGCTGCACTGTGGTGTGTGGCGCCTCTCCCTTGGGCGCTGCACACCTGGACATGCCAGTCTAGAGAGCAACAGAAGCGTTCCAGTAGCTTTTGCACCCAAAAATTTGCTAAGTCAGTATGCAGCGCCTAAGGGAGAGGCGCTGCACTGAGTAGTGTGGCGCCTTACCCTTAGGCGCTGCACTATCTGTTGTTTTCAAATACAAAGTGCTTTTTATGTTTTGTGATTCACATAGATGGCACATGATCATATCCAAATCACATGTAGTAGTCCAAAACACAGAAAGAAGACATAGCACATATAGTAGTCCAAATCACATACTCATACACACATAGCAATAGAGTAGTCATTTACGTCTCATAGCACATAGTAGCACACATTTTGGTTCATAAGAAGGTCACGGTCCTTGTCCCTTCTTCTTCCTCTCTTCTTCTTCTTCTTCTCCCTCCTCCGACCACCAAGGGAGCTCACCTTCCCCCTCCGTGTCCTCCACCCCCTTCATTGTTTCCATACCTATGGAAATGGCAATATAATAGTTAGTCACACAATGCAAAATGACAACACAAGCATTGAGCCAAAAGAACAAGATCATAGTAAGTCACATACGGAAATGGTCCATTGAGCCAACTGAACATTCCTCCACCACGGCCGCCGCTAAGGCCAAGATCACCACCACGGCCTCTACCACCACCACGGCCTAGACCACCACCACGGCCTCTACCGCCACCACGGCCTAGACCACCACCA
>NC_057814.1:16831616-16836596 GCF_018294505.1 Triticum aestivum | reverse complement strand
CCCCACGGCCTCTCCCACCACCACGGCCAAGACCCTCACCACGGCCAAGACCATCACCACGGCCTAGGCCTTCAGCACGGCCAAGACCATCCCCACGGCCTAGGCCATCAGCACGGCCTAGGCCATCACCACGGCCTCTACCACCACCACGGCCTCTACCACCACAACGGCCTCTTCTAAGACCTAGTTGACTCCCTCTTTGTTGCCTAGTTCCTCGTTGGCTTGTTTGACTTGGTTGGCTACTCGTTGGTTGACTTGGTTGGCTATCATTTGCTTGGCTTGTGCTTGCATCATTTTTCTTTGATCTTTTTCTTGGTTTGGGACAAGTTCTTGTGTTGTGTCCCCGATGACTGCAGTCCCCACAACGGGTTTGCTCACGAGGCTCTTGGAATTGGCCGGTGCCGTATTCTCCACCGCCACCATGGCCCCATCCGTCCATGTCACCTCTAAGACGCTTTGTCTTACGTCTTCCCCGTCTAACGACCTTCAATTCCGGGTCCGGCCATAGTTGAACTCCATGATACTCCGGCCATTGTGATTGGTCCAAGTATGGCTGACACCGGGGAGCCCATGTATTCTTTACCGTCATGATTGAGAACTCGGACTCCCTCACGGTAAGAGGGTGATTGACGTCCACATTCCTAACACAGGATGCATTTAACAAGTGCGAGCATGGGAGATGAAGCAACGATGGCCTCATGCAGCTGCAATCACACCGTGTGTAGGGAGACCTTGAAAGCGCGGCCTCCGTGTTGGTGCCCATCGTTTGTGGTTCGTCCAGGCTCTTTCACTTCATACTTCCACTCGTTGTCGTCATATAGTACAGCTTCTTGGGAGTCTGCCTTTCGTGATTGAAAGTCCAACCATTCTTCAACCTTTGGTGGGAAATAGTACTTGTGCTTATCCTTGTTCTCACCAGCAATCTGCTTATCCGTCTCCATTGAGTACTTTAAAAAGTATCCATTCATCTTGTCAAATGTGTATTGAACTATTGCCGTCACGGGTAATGCACGTACACCCTTGAGCACCTTATTGAAGCATTCTGCCATATTGCTTGTCATTTGACCGTACCTCCGGCCATCTTCATCGAAAGCACGTGCCCACATATTCCTTTCGACAATGTTCCTATTGAGAAATTCAAGACCACCGGGGTCAAGTTTCTTGTGTCTGAGCAATGCATTGAACAATGTGGCAAACCGCTTGTTGGTGAAAGCGAGACAACAATCTTGAAAATCATCGGCCAACTCCTTGATACCACATGCCCTATAGAAGTTTGCACAAAAGTGCCTCATGCACCATCGATGGTGCAACTTTGTATGTCCGGGAATGTCAACCACCACCGCGTTTAGAATTCCTGGATGGCGATCCGATATGACACAAATTTCCCTTTCAGCCGGTAATACCCTTGTTCTCAATTGACGCAAGAACCACTCCCAGTTATCATTGTTCTCCACCTCAACCAAAGCGAAAGCCAAAGGCAACACCCGGTTATTGGCATCACTTGCTATTGCAACCAATAAAGTGCCCTTGTATTGTCCGGTCAAGAACGTGCCATCAATGGCGATGACGGGACGACAATGCTCAAAAGCCCTCACTCATTGCTCAAAGGCCCAAAATGCACGGCCAAATACTCGGACGGTCCTCCCGTTATGAATCAATGTTTGGTGCCCATGAGGCTCAACCACGTGAACCATGCCTGGGTTTGTGGCGGCCATAGCAAACAACAACCTAGGGAGTCGGTTGTATGCTTCCTCCCAATTTCCATACAACATCTTGAATGCGGCTTGCTTCGTCTTCCATGCCTTGCCGTACTTCACCTTGTAATGAAAGATGGCTTTCACAAGGTCAATGACACTCTTGATGCTCATTATTGGAAGTGTGGATATTTGGTTGGATAACCTGTAAGCAATGAACTCGGACGTGAGTTGTCTGTGTTGTTGGTACACAAGCTCGCCATCCGCATTCTTGTGCCGGCACATGTGAGTTGGTAGACAACTCACTATGCACCAAGTGGGACCTCCTTTCCATGGCCTCGCACGCACAATCCATGGACATCTTGACACTTCACATTTGACCGTGTAACACACATTGACGTCCGAGTTGGCCACTTTATGTGGACGATAATGTGTAATTGAATAGTTGTCAAGCCACATCTTCAATTCCAAGAAGGATTCAAACTCACAACCGGGATATATCCCGTTCTTGCCGTCTTCCAAATCACGGTGAGAACTTGGCCTAGCTCCAAGAGATATGCATTTGCCACCATCCACAACGGCTTCATCCGCGAGACTAAAATCCTTGAACAATGGTGTCTTGTGGTTCTTCCCGAATACCTTCTTGAATGCTTGGCCCTAGCTGTGTCTTGACCCTGACCAACGGGGTCCACCAAGTAAAAAAAAGTCCAACGGGTTTAAAACTAGATCCCATGTTGATAGGTTTTGATGAACCGTTTTTTCACGAAAAACCGGCCGAAAGAATCGAATCGGAATCACGGGTTTTTTCCCTTTCCAAAAAGGCATGCCCGTGCATATTCCAAGGTCATGCGGGTATGGGTTATATGATCTCATACCCGTACCCGCTCTATCCGTTGGGTTTTAGATTTCCCTTTTTATATACATATAGGTCAGTTTTTGTCCCATACACGTACCATAATAGGTGAAATCACTAGTTGAGGAGTACACGTTGAAATGATCATTCCAACTCCCCAGTTTGCGACAAGTGGCGCACATGCGCCACTTGTCGCAACTTGGGAGTTTTCCCCTTTTTTGTAGATCCGTTTATTCAAAACGTTTTATCTCTCAAACCGTGCGTCCAAATCTCGAACGCTTTCATCGTTGGATTCCTCGCATCGAGATATTCAAAACTAGATCCTATGTTGATAGGTTTTGATAAACTATTTTTTCACGAAAAAACCGGCCGAAAAAACCAAACCGGAAGCACGGATTTTTTTCCTTTCCAAAAGAGGCACGCCCGTGTCTCTCACGAAATCACAACCGTGACTCTCGCAGAAGGAAAAAAGAAGAGCAAACGCGTTTTTTCCGTTTCCGATGAGGCACGGCCATGACTCTCGCGAAAGCACGCTCGTGCCTCTCGCGGAAGCAAAACTACTCTCGTGAAAGTAAAAAAACAGAAAACACGCATTTTTCGTTCTCGAGAGGCACGGCTGTGACTCTCGCGAAAGCAAAACCGTGCCTCTCGCGGAAGCTAAACTGTGACTCTCGTGAAAGGAACAAAACGTGATTTTTTTTCGTTTTCGAGAGGCACGACCGTGACTCTCGCTAAAGCACAACCGTGCCTCTCGCAGAAGCAGAACCGTGCCTCTCGCGGAAGCAAAACCGTGACTCTCGCGAAAGTAAAAAAACAGAAAACACGTTTTTTTTCGTTTTCGAGAGGCACGGCTGTGAATCTCGCGAAAGCAAAACTGTGCCTGTCACGGAAGCAAAACCGTGACTCTCGCGAAAAGAAAAAAACGTGATTTTTTTTTCGTTTTCGAGAGGCACGACCGTGACTCTCGTTAAAGCTCAACCGTGCCTCTCGCGGAAGAAAAAAAATAGAAAACACGTTTTATTCGTTTCCGAGAGGCACTGCCGTGAATCTCGCGAAAGCAAAATCGTGCCTCTCGCGGAAGCAAAACCGTGACTCTTGCGAAAAAAAAGAAAACGCGTTTTCTCGCACAAATTTTTTTTTCTAATTTTTTTTATCAAAAATCTAACGAAGACCGGTGGAAAACCAAAACGTCGAAAAATCTCAAAAAAACCGTTTAAAAAGCCGAAAACGCGTGCGGAAAAATTAAAAAAACGAAATCCGGAGGGAGCGCCCAGAGCGCGACACGTGGCAAATGGCTGAGAGCGCGCCAAGTGGCACTGATTGTTGCGAGGCTCCCAAAGAAGCGCTCGTTAATTAGTTGCTCTGACTAATAGGGTTTTTACCCGCAGAATATATGGGTAATGGGTACCATTGCCATCCCTACACGAAGCCATATAATGGAGTAGAGAAAATAGATTACGAGACCGGCCCGGCCCATTTAATCTGTCCAACCTGGCCCATACAAGGCAACCCTACGTTCAACAAGGGAGGAAGCAGAGTGTGTGCGGAGGAGATCGCCGCCGCCGCCACCGCCGCCGCGTCGGCAACGTCGCCGGTCACCGCGAACTCTCCTTGTGGTACGTACGCTCCATCAACTTTTATCCCCTCCGCCCTAGCTAGTACCCTGGATTAGTATATCAACCCAACCAAGGGACAAAGGAGCAACTGTGTATCAAATTGTTCCCGTAATTCTACATCACATTGAGTTGGGCAAGCCGTTGCAGTTGCAGAGATGCCTCCAACCGAAGCATCTGCATACGCAATAGCACTACGACGCAATGTGCTTTAAGAGCGAAATCACTAATTAAGGAGTACTCGTTGCAAAAAACACTTTATCTTCTCGTATCACGACAAGTGACGCACATGCAGCGCGCCACTTGTCGCAACCTGGGAGTTTTCCCTTTCTTCGTAGATTCGTTTATTCAAAACGTTTTATCTCTTCAACCGTGCGTCCAAATCTCAAACCGTTTTCACTATTGGATTCCTCGCGTCGAGATCTTCAAAACTAGATCCCATGTTGATAGTTTTGACGAACTTTTTTTCACGAAAAAAACCGGATGAAAAAACCAAACCGGGAGCACGGTTTTTTCCCTTTCCGAAAGAGGCACGCCCGTGCCTCTCGCGAAATCACAACCGTGCCTCTCGTGGAAGCAAAACCGTGACTCTCGTGGAAAGAAAAAAAAACAAAAAATGCGTTTTTTCCCTTTCCGAAAGAGGCACGCCCGTGACTCGCGAAAGCACAACCATGCCTCTGGCAAAAGCAAAACCGTGAGTCTCGCGAAAGAAAAAAACAGAAAACACGTATTTTTATCCCTTTCCGAGAGGCATGGCCGAGACTCTCGCAAAAGCACAACCGTACCTCTCGCGGAAGCAAAACCGTGACTCTCGCGAAAG
>NC_057814.1:16829982-16831370 GCF_018294505.1 Triticum aestivum | reverse complement strand
AAAGAAAAAAAAAACAGAAAACGCGTTTTGTTTTCCCTTTCCGAGTGGCACGGCCGTGACTCTCACGAAAGCACAACCGTGCCTCTCGCGGAAGTAAAAACCGTGACTCTCGCGAAAGAAAGAAAAAACAGAAAACGCGTTTTTTTCGTTTCCGAAAGGCACGGCCGTGGCTCTCGCTAAAGCACAACCGTGCCTCTCGCAAAAAACGTGACTTTTCACGAAAGAAAAAAAAAGTAAACGCGTTTTTTCGCGCAAAAAAAGTTTTTTTTAAAAAAAATTTGGTCGAAACGCTAAGGAAGACCGGGGAAAAACCAAAACGTCGAAAAAAACCGTTTAAAGCCGAAAACGCGTGCGGAAAAATAAAAAACAAAATCCGGAGGGAGCGTGCAGAGCGCGGTACGTGGCGAATGGCTGAGAGCGCGCCAAGTGGCGCTGATCGTTGCGAGGTTCCCGAAGGAGCGCTCGTTAACTAGTTGCTCCCGTTTAAGAGATCCTATAACCTAATAAAAGATGCGTTTTGTTACAACTAGAGTTATTTACCCAAACCACCACATTATGGGCTAGGGTAACAAATCGGTACCACATTTGAGGCAGGGCACAGAAAACCACCAAAATTGTGCCTAATCCGTAACGCGGAACACTGATGCTCAGATTTGGTCGAGAAAACAACGAAACTGACAAGTTAGGCCCACCTGTCGGGCTGATGTGGCGTGCTTGTATGGACAATATGCTGAGTTGGAGGGGTGTCCGACATGTCAGCCTCATATCTTTTTCCCCTTATTTTCTTCTTCTTCCTCATCATCTTTATCTCTCCCCCCATCCTATCCCACCAGGGTCGCCATCGCCGACGACCCGAGGCCCTCGCGCACCGGCTCGTCAAGGAGCTCCGTCTGGGCCACCGTAGGCCAAGGCAGCCCGCCGCCCCACCTTATCCTCCCGAAGTTCTGCAGATGGCGTCACCCCGAGCTGCTCCGCCAGTCGCCGCACGAGCCCACGGCCGCCGCACAGACCACCCCTCGTCTAGCCGTTTCTTCAGTCGTGCGCCGCCAACGCGTTTGCCGCGCGCCTCCACAACCGCAGAAGAACACCATGGCTCCGCTCGAGCTACTCCCCGCTGCCATTGCATCTGCGCGTGGGTGCCATGGCCGACGACCTTGGACGTGAGCGGGACGGGCGGCTGCCGAATCTCGCCGGCGCGTCTGGATGCGTGCGTGACTCGCGGTGGCTAGGCGTACGGGCTACAGGGCGAGGCGGTCAGTGGCTAGCTCGAGCAGGGGCTCGGCTGCCATGGCCACGGTAGCCATGGAGCTCTCGGCTCGCACGGACGCAGATGAATCGGGCATCCATGCCGACGGGAGCAACATCGGCCTTCGAGGACTCACGGCGCC
>NC_057814.1:16804293-16829788 GCF_018294505.1 Triticum aestivum | reverse complement strand
CATGGTGCTCGCCTTTGAATCGCCGGTGCCTCTGGTCGCTGGAGTCCGGCTGCCCACAAGCTGCTCGATGTAATGCCCCATAGAAAGGCAGATAGGCAGAATATGATCATGTAGTCACTGACATACGGGTCCGCATATCATTTGCCAACTCAGCTATTTACTGTTTTTTTTGTGCTTGGTCTTTGCCACGTCAGCCTGACCGGTGGGTCCGAGCTGTCGGTTTCGCTATTTTCTCGACCAAATCTGAGCATCAGTGCTCCGCGTTACAGATTAGGCACAATTTTGGTGGTTTTTTATGCCCTGCCTCAAATATGGTACCGATCTGTTACCCTAGCCCATAATATGGTGGTTTTGGGTGAATAACTCTTACAACTGAATCAATGACAACAATATGGACAAGATGCTCTCAGACGCTTCCATGTCCAGAGAGCGCTAACAAAACCAAGGAGAAACAGAGAGTACTGGTAAACAAACGAAATATGGGCCTGAATGTATAACTGCTGGTGCGTTTGAGGGAATTAGGCCCAGCAGTTGCCGCATGATCTGATCAGGGAGCAGAGGAGCTCAGAGATCACCAGCAGCTACTGAACTTGAAGAGCATCTTGTCATCTTGAATAGCATCTGATCGAATCTTCCACTTCTTCCCCCAGCTGAATGCATGTACAGAGGACTGTTAGTCCATTTTAACAGCAAATATATATGTATTCACAGACTGACAACAAGATAAGTAAAATAAAGGAGTCTGTTCCTGAACTGACAAGTTATGAGTGTGGTCTCAGTTCCCGCTTCAGTTGCTCCGTGGAGTTGTCAAGGCACCGCGATCTTCCAATTTCAAACTTCAGAACATTCAGTATCCTTGGAAAAATACTGGATGGTTGTGATATTTTTTCACTTCCGCTGCAGAGGCTCGTACATATCAAGATCATAGTTTTAAATAGCGCGCTAAGCCTCTTAGCGGCGAACCTTTTTTAAACGCTATAGCATGCTATATCGGAGCTATAGCGTGCTATTTATAATGTTTATTCATTTGTTTGGACCAATGTCTTTTAGCGCAAGACCTTTTGTAAATGCTATAGCGGGCTATTTAAAATAACGATCAAGATACCTGAAATTTGAACCATGCTCCTAATCTGAACCAACACTAATTTCTCCCTCACACATACAGTGAAATGAAATGTGCAAGGATTAGGGGTTACCTTCCTACACTGCGTCGATCAGCTAGCATCTTCATCATCAGAAGCGCAAGAGAGCAAATCGTCATCTTCTATACCGACACCTCCTATGTCATGGTCTTGGCTGTAGAGATAGAAATGGGAGAGGTGAATTTTGATGAGTCTATATCAAACATCTAAGTTGATAACTGATACTACTTGAATAGAAGAGAAAATAAGAAATTAGTTGACCTGAGGTTCTTCGCCTGCAATGAGCTCTTCCCATCAAGTTAGATCCATGTCATAGTAAGAATCGATTGCGACCTTGTTGAGGGAATCAGGGATCATAACTGGGGCCATCAGAAGCAACCAAACTTGAATAGCATCTTGTGATATAACCTATTGGATCTTCTCCTTCTTCCCACAGCTGAAAGTAAGTGTTCGCAGGCGGACAACAATATCAGAAATGCAAGTATATGTAGACCATGCAGCAATATCAGAAATGCAAGTATATGTAGACCATGTACCATAGTGTTCTGCTAAGTTTGGTAAGAGAAGAAGACTTCTTCATTTTATAAATACAAAACATGAGAGTTCTGACAGAACCCGGTTTTATAATAGTACTAATTGTATTATCTGTACTACAGTTAATAATATGAGTGCTTATAGAAGGATTTCTTTCTGGGAACTGAAAAGAAAATACAGAGAGCAGAAGGTGATCTGCACACAAGACATGGATGTGATAACTTATATTTCTACAAATCAAGCAAATGGTGCGAGAAGTTAGATGTAAAGAAGCGAACAGAGGGGTACCAGCGAAAGTGACGATCAGACAGCAGGTACAGATGATCAGCTAGCATCTTCGTCCTCAGAAATGCAAGAGAGGAAATCGTCATCTCCTTTGTCATGGTCTTGGCTGTTAGAGACAAAACGAGAGAGATATATTGTGATCGGTGTATATCGAACATCTCAGTTGATAACTGATGCTACTTTTAAATAAAAGAGAAGAAGAAATTTGTTGACCTGAGGTTCGTCACCTGCGAGGAGCTTTCTCCAACTGCTGCAGGATCAGGATAAAGGGATGGTTCACTGTCAGTAGATGGTTCCTCCTCTGCTTCTGCATCATCAGATCCTTGGACGACGTCCCCCAAGTCATGCTCGCTGTGGTCTTTGTTGAGTTGCAGCACAGGATGGTTGGGGTGTACGTCCACTTCAGCTTGCAGCGCACCAAGCTTCGCCACTCTGCCTCTGTAATCAAGTGAAATCTCCTTGAGCTTTGGCAGGTGGTTGATACCAATAATCCCTGACGTCAACTCGACATAACTGAATTCTAGCCTTTCCATTTGGGGCAATGAACCCTTCTGGAATATTAACTCCCTCAGGTCATACAGACGATCAATACTAAGTTGCCTGAGATTTAGAAATCCTTCTGCTCTGAACACTAGCTTCTTCCCATCATGAGCACAATTATGTAGACCGAGGAGCATGAGCTTCGGCAGCTTTTCTAGCCCTTCCGTGAGTTCATTTTCCTTTAGGTAGCTCCACCCCAAGTGAATGTTCACCAAATGCTTCAGACTTCCAACCCACTCGGGCATCTTCCCTCCAAGTTCTCCAGCCAACGTTAACTTCTTTAGCAGGGAAGGAGGGGAGGAAACATTATGCAACCACTCGAGTGATCCATCAAGGTCAACATCCAGACTAAGAGAGCGCAGGGAAGAGAGCTTCTCTATGGAAGCACTGAGATAAAGTATCTTGAGGTTTTGCTGGGGAAACCTTCCTTTACCTACCACGCCCAGTTTCCTTAGCTGAATAAGCTCCCCCAACTCTTTGACTGCTTTCTTGCTGGTTTGTTTGATGTCAACCGCCTCAAGTATCTGTAGCTCCTTTAATTTACAGATTCCTCTTGGAACCCCTACACCATTTGCCTCGGACCACCGGCTAGAGTATGCCATACGTAGGCCAGCGTGCATCAGACCGTCAAAAAAGCTGTCTGAAGCCCGTTTGCTACAGCGAAGGCTGCGGAGACTATGGAGTTCACTGATCTCAGTTGGTAGTGCTGCTATATAACTGTTTCTAATGTCCAAGTTCTGTAATCCTCGTAATTTCCTTATAGACTTTGGAAGTGAACATATATTTGAAGGTCCATTAAAATCCACATATTTCAAATGGCAAAACAACCCAATGTTGTCGATATCTTTTTGTCTAATTCTAAACCGTGTATTATTCAGATCCAAGGTTCTAAGCATCCTCATGTCTGTTGAACACACTGAATGTGAGGGCTCCATGGCTGTTCCTTCAAACAATGTTAATGAACGAACATGGCTCCAATCCATGCCAATACTTTGGCACTGGCTATCATGGTATGCTACATGACGGAAGTTCCCATCTACCACACCGGCCTCACTATCTCCTGCATGGTGCACAAAGCTTTCATCTCTAGCAATCCGAGACTATGACATCACGAATGATGTCATGGACCCGACAACTCTTAACGACTCCTTCTATGTTTACTCTTGACGGTTGAATCATGCTTCGGTTGATTAGCTCGGTGAAATAATGTATTCCAACATCCTCAATATTCACTCCACCTTTAGGTCGAACAAACCCCTCTGCTATCCATCTATCGACCAAACGTCTTCTCTTTATTTCAAAATCCTCAGGAAAGATGCTCAAGTATAAAAAGCATGATTTAAGATGGGATGGCAAGTGGTTGTAACTCAGCGTAACCATCCTCCACATTCCTTCAAGACTTGGGTTACTCTCAAGCTCTGTTGGGATTTGCTTATATATGCTTTCCCACATTTCTACCACTTTGGTACAAAGCATGCCTCCTATGGTGAGTATAGCTAGCGGTAAACAACCACACTTTTTTACTATTTTAGAAACCATGATCCTCATGTTCTCATCATTATCTATGTCGTTGTGCGATCTCCCTGTCTTTCTGAGTAGTAGAATTGTGGCTTCTTCTATGTGTAGGGGCTTAAGGTGGTAAATAAGCGACTCAAAAGTACACTCCCGAGCTAGGCCAATGTCACGTGTTGTTACTATTATCCGACTGCCTTTGATGTTAGTACTAGGAATAGAAATATCTTTTATCAACCTCCACGCATCGATGGACCACAAGTCATCAAGAACAATAAAGTACCTCTTATCCTGTAGCATTACCTTGAGGTAGCTGGTCAGATCATCTACTTGCACTATCTTCCCCTCAAGTTCCTTCAACCGTCGCTTCAATTCTTCAATTCCAAAAAGTTGTGTGATCATATCTTTGAGCATCTCTATCTTGGAAAACGTCTGCGAGACTGTGATCCAAGCACGGGAAGGAAAATTATTGAAAATAGCTTCCTTGCTTTCATATGTCTTTCTTGCAAGAATAGTCTTTCCTAAACCACCCATGCCAACAACAAATACCACCTTGGCAACACCATCTTTAGTGTTGACATCCAACAACTTAATCAACTCCCCCTTAGCCTTGGAAAAGCCAACAAGCTCTGCTTCATCAATGTTGCTAGCCGAGAGATTGCGAAGATCTTCCATGTGGGAATTTACTTCATCAATGTCACCAGACACATCTGTTCTTATCAAGTTGTAGCGTGTGTTCCTGATGCTTACTTCTTCAACTCTTATTTTCAGATCACGAATTTGTATGGCTATCCGATGGCGATCTTTGAGCTTCATGAGCCGACGTAAGAAGCTTTGGCTGCCCACGTGCATCATGAACTCACTGAGGCAATCTTCAATATTGTATGAAAGATCCCTTACTTGTTTTGCCCACACCTTTAGTAACACATCTTTCTTCTTTATTGTTTCAGCTACCTCGAGGAATGCTTGCATCGTCTCGAGCTCATCTTTGATGAACCTATGAAAGCAATGTTAGAAGGAAAATGAGACCTAGCCTAACTCATGTCATTCGACAACTAATGCAGAGTGGAGCAGTGAATCTCCGAGTTCACTCATATCAAGGTAGCTAACAGGGCTGTTTAGTCATTAATTCCGACCAATTGGCCTGGAATGTTTTTGAGCGCAAGATATCACTATTGGTAAAATAAAATAAAATAGAAGATATCTTGATTGACGTGAACAAAATAAGAAGCATCTAGAGTCGATGGAAATTAACACATACTCCCACTAGTAGAAAAACGACTTTTTGTCTCGGTTCGTAAGGGCCTTTGGTCCCGGTTCTGGAACCGGCACTAAAGGGTGGGGACTAAAGGTACCCCCCCTTTAGTCCCGGTTCAACACGAACCGGGGCCAAAGGCCCACCATGTGGCACGAGCCCGCGCCGTCGTCTGGGGGGCCTTTAGTATCAGTTGGTAACACCAACCGGGACTAAAGAATGTTTTTTTAATTTTTTGGATTTTTTTGAATTTCAATTTTCTGAATTATTTGACGATTTAGTCTCTAATGACCCCTCATAACTGCTCAAGTGTACACCACTCATTCCAAATCGTCTAACTTCCCGGCCGGTCACTCATCCTCTCACTATTCCAGTCTGAGCACGCTTAACTTTCAAGTTCTATTCCCCCTAGTTTCCAAGTCAGCACTTGTTGTTTTCCTGACAATAGTAAGCTATCAATCCTATTAACGCTCAGGAGTTTAGCTTGAGTATGAACTCACACGTTTCACTGTTTGAATTTTAAAATATTACTGTAAAATACAATAATTATTTAGTAACACTAATATTTCTTGAATAAGTAGTTTGACCATAGTGTGACCACTGTTTGACCAGATTTGACCAAAATTCAAAAAAATTGAAATAATTATTTAGTAACACTAATATTCTTGAAATAATTATTTAGTAACACTAATATTTCTTGAATAAGTAGTTTGACCACAGTTTGACCAGATTTAACCAAAATTCCAAAAAACTGAAATTTGAGCATAACTTTTTTTCCTTTAAAAATTTGAGGATTCTAAAAATTTGCAAGCGGATTTTCGTGCTGAACATTTTGATATATTATACGTTTTTTTCGACATCGTATGCAAAAGATATAGTTGTTTTACTTTTTCATAACACTTTTTTGCAAAACATGTCGGAAATTATATTTCTAAATTTCCCTAACTACTAGATGTAATAACATAACTACATCTCGAAGGATTTTAATTTTTCAAGTTTTATCATTTTCTTTTGTTTGTTTTTTCAAAACTGAAAAGACGAAGGGGGGGGGAGTTTGAAAATTGCCATTTAGTCCCGGTTTGTGTCTCCAACTGGGACTATAGGTTAGACCTTTAGTCCCGGTTTGTGTCACAAACCGGGACTAAAGGGGCTCGTGGGGCCCCGGCCTGACGCCAGCCTATCACCACCCCTTTAGTACCGATTCGTGGCACGAACCGGTACTGAAGGTTCAACACGAACTGGGACTAATGTATAGCCGTTCGAACCGGGACTAATGGTAACATTAGTACCGGGTCAAAATCAAACCGGGACTAATGTGTCTCACGTAAGGTCATTTTTCTACTAGTGTCCATTCCTTCTATAATGTAGTGCGTATAACTTTCTCTAGAAGTCAAACTTCGTCAACTTTGACCAAGTTTGTAGGAAAAATTATCAAGATCTACAAAACCAAATATATATAGTATGAAAATATGCCTCATGATCTATCTAATGATATGTGTCTGATATTCTAAACGTACATATTTTCCTCTATAATCTTAGTCAAAGTTTACATAGTTTGACTTTTCAAAAACAATATACGCACTATATAATGAAACGGAGGGAGTACTACATACCAGATATCCTTTCTGACGCCGAGGAGGAGGCCAACCTTGGCGGCGGCGGCAGAGGTGGCCACAGTGATGGCGCCTCTCAGCATCAACCTAGCCATGCTAACCACCGTCTCCCCCATCTCGAACCGTGCGCCTGCGAACCTCTAACAACAGAGTTGAAAGTTCACGATCGCTGGGTGTGTTGAGGACTTCCACTTAAGTAGGTTGCAGCCCCGCGGCACTCTTTCTGTTTCTTATATAGAGCTTACGTCCTGCCTCCAGTAAATGTATGTAGGCGATTAAAGCGATGTCGAATGTGGCCTTCAGTAGCCACTACAGTAGCATATACTACCAAATAGCCAAAAATAACACCCAGGAGATGACGGAGGGCACGAGAGCGCGCACACGCAGCTGTGAGGTGGTGGTCACACGCAGGCGCTGCCGCGGCAGCCTCGGGCCTCAAAAACGACGTTGGTCCTGCTAGACCTTCTTGTCGTGGCCAACAACTGCGCCATCCTCCTCTACCTTGACGAAGGAAACTTCCTCCTCCGCCGTCCTGGATGAGTGCGCGTGCGAGTATGACGAGATCATCTTCTTCCTTGCTTTGCCCGCACACCCATGTCACCATTTGGTTGTGCCCCGCATCGAAGCCGCTGTCACAGATGGAATCGGCAGAGGGAAAGAACTGGGCAGAGCGATTAGATAAGAGTCCGGAAAGTAGTGGCTGCTGAGTGCACTACACCGGACTTTGTCAAAAATTGGAAAAACTGTTATCAAACAAAATACAAAAAATCTGAAATTTTGCAACATTAAACTCTATCAAATGTGTGGTTTGATGCAAAATTTCATCAAAAAATAACATCCAAGGAGATCTGTACCAACGAGTAGAAAATCAACTCTCACAGGTGTAAAAATAACAAACTTTTGCATCTCCGAAACCCAAGAACCCCTCTTCAATAGATGATGTAGATGAAAAAAAAAATATCTCTATCTTCTGAAGATGTAAAATACAACACCTCGAGATGCAAATTTGCATCTTCACCTATAGGCGATGTAAAAACGACGACCGCGCGCCAACTGCCCAACTGCCTTCAGTTTGTTTCGGCCCGCCCGACGGCTACCCAACTCCTCCGCCGCCAATTTCGCCCAAATTCGCCGTCGCTCGCCCGCCCACCTCTGACCCTGCCACGACTCCGCCTGCCTGTCCCCCGCCGCCTGCCTCGCCATTGTATCGATGGCTGTCCCCCGCAGCCGCCGATTCAATTTTGGCCGCCGCGTCGAATCGAACATTCGCCGGAGGTCCGACTGTCGTAATGGCATCGACGGCGCGGCTATGGACAAGCTGGGCTTTTTGCTAGCCTCGACCCACTGCCGGAGCTAGGGGAGGCGTTCCACGCCGGCCGCTAGCCTCGACCCAATCATTTTTTAGCACAATGGTAGACATCATAACTCTCATCCGAAAAAAAAAGACATCGTCATAACTCAAACTCAGACCCCACAATAACTGATTATTTTTATTGATTAAATCTGCATGCGTTTCATACGGAAACCACGCCAACACCTCTTTCTAGTGCATCTTGTTAATTCCCCCAGCTAACTTCACATGTCTAAACAGCGGTTCCCCTCCTATATATATTTCACCCAGTCTTTGCGTGCACATGCAGGAAAGCTCGACATCTCTAAAGCATCCAAGCTTTACACTTTTCACATAACTCTCTCCAATGTTTCGTACAAAAACATCGGAGAACATGTATGATTAGGAGGCATAGGGAAAGAAACAAATACAGTATTTATATCTTCAGCATGTAGCGAGAAACATCATTTTGCTACAGCTGTGCTTTCTCCATACATGCATGCGTCATATCAAACAAGAGGGCCTTTGACATCTTAATACTTGTTATACATTACATGACGAAGCTGATTGGGCTGGTTTACCCCGTCGACTTGCCACCGCACAGTCAACCGCAAGAATTGTCGACCTAGACGATTGTGAATGTAGTTCTAAGGAACGAGATGAGCAATACGTGCGAGTTGTTAACCAGAGAATTCTTACTTTCAGTTTCTGTTGTACCACAAAATGTGTAAGAAATTATTTACGAAGCTGCAGCGAGCATTTACTAGAATAAGTGCGGCTAGACTCCTTACGACTAGAGATGGAAAATATATGTTTCAACAGATATTAAGTATTTACCTTCAAAATTGAAAAAAGTTATGGATTATGAAGGATAGCTAAAATGATTCTGTCATTTTCATTGGCACAATATGGAAGACCTTACATGTATCGAAGGCTCTGTTCCCTACGGGAAGCTAGGCAGCCACGAAGGAGGTTTTCATCGTGGAATCGATGTCTATTGGTGTGTGCGACGTGTGCGTCTAATTTGTACTTGGTATTTTTTTAAAGACTTTTTTTTTGTCAGGGAACTACACCATGTATAGGAGTTGGACCGGGGAGACGGCCGGTAAAGATACGATCGTGAAGTGGGCTCAATGCCTCACTCCACTTTTTTTTTCAACAGACAGTGTGCTTTGAACTGGCCCACGCTAACCAGTTTTAGGGTCCTATGTATTTATTGCAGATATTTTTAGGCATGGAATATTTCTGAATGGAGAAAAGCCATAAATTAGAGCACCTACAACCGGACCTCTCAAACCCGTATCATACGTCCGGGCGGGCTGCCCGGTCATGATTTTTTGACCCAGATGGACCGCTCAAACGACCCTCAAATGCCCGGGCTGACCGGCACCCCCATATCTAGCCCAAATATGGGGCGAATATTGGGGCCCCCGAGCACGCTCACCACGTCGGATCCGACAGCCCGACCCCACCTAAAATTACACCAAATCCACCCCGTAGACCAGCCGAATCCATTTGCTATCTCCTCTTTTCTTCCTCCTCCGCGCCATCCGTCTCGTGCTCTGCCATCGCGCCCGCTCAGCAGCCGTTCACAGGCTCTTCAACGCTAGCTCCGGAAGAGCGCTCCCGTCCTCGCCGCGGGGGACGTCGTCGCCGGCCCAGACGCCATCGTGGTACGTCCGGCAACACTCCGGCTCCGCCTTGTGCTTGATGTGTTCGACACATTGACCGACTGGAATTATTGTGATGTTGTTAGGTAAATTATGGATTCCAATGCTCCGTCGGATGAGGAGTATGGACCGACGGAGTTTGACCAAATGATTCAAGATTAGTTCTTCGATTCGTCGGAATCGGACGAAGAAGTGGACATGATGATGCTCATGAGCATGCAAGAGGAAATGGATCGGCAAGTGAAGCATATTCTCAACTTCAAGGGCTCCATGAAAGGGAGAAGAGTGATCAACTGGGACAGGGTGTCTAGAGCAAAGCTACTGCACAATGATTACTTTGCTCCCACACCTGCTTTCCCGGATGATTCAGAGTTTCACCGTCGTTTTCACATGTGCAAACCATTGTTTTTCGCATTGTGGAGGGAGTGGAGGCACACGACGACTACTTCAAGCTGAGAAGGGATTGCTGTGGCCAATTGTCTTTCTCGGCCAAGCAGAAGTGCATGGCTGGTCTGAGGATGCTTGCACTTGGTACTGCTGCAGGCGCCGTTGATGAGATGGTCAGGATGAGGGAGAGCACGTGCCTGAAGACTACTGTCAAATTTGCCTCCGCCGTGGTTGAGGTGTTTGGATCGGAGTACCAAGTGCGCACGACACGGAAAAGCTGTTGGCTATTGGAGAGGCAAGGGGGTTTCCAGAAATACTCGAATCAATTGATTGCATGCATTGGCAATGGAAAAACTGCCCTAAAGATCTGCGGGGAATGTATCACTAGTAGAAAACAGGGCTTTGGTCCAGGCCGGGCCAGGCGATTAGTCCCGGTTCAGTCACGAATTGGAACCCATGGGAGCATTGGTCCCGGTTCGTGAGGCCAGGGTGCCGGCCGGGCCTCGTGGGGCATTGGTCCCGGTTCGTCTGGCCCCTTTGGTCCCGGTTCCAGACACGAACCGGAACCGAGGGGTGAGCGGAAGCCATGGGCTCGTCGGTGTTGCGGGCGGAACGACGGCGTGGTCGCCGGGGTGGCGCTGTGGCAGCCAAGGCATTGCATGGTGGCGGGGATGGGATGTGCTTGTCCAAGAACGGCGGCGTTGACCAAATGAGCAGCCACGTAGCCCGGGGAAGGGCTTCCACGGGTGGCGGCTACCCAGGGAAAAGGCCAAACGAGGCCCAGTGTAGCCACATCATCGAATCAATCTTGGATAGCGAGTTCGTGTTCTCGATTCATAGGGCAGTATACATATTTTAGCAGCAACAAATAGAATTCTCATCTTAAAATACAGAGAAGAAACATGTCGATAAAGTCTGTGTCCATAGTTACACGTTCTCCTCAACAAGTTGATCCTTTCATAGTAAGAATCGTTTGCCATCTTGTTAAGGGAATCAGCAGTTGCCACTTGATCTGATCAGGGAGCATAACTTGAGTAGCGTCCTGTGATATAGCTCGTTGGATCTCCCACTTCTCCGCACAGCTGAATATAGATGTGTTCACAGGCCGACAACACCATGTATCAGAAATAAACGCATAAGAGTACAATATGTAGCAAGATAGCTAGAAAAAGGAATTTGTTTCTGAACTGACCGCTTATGAGTATGATCTCAGTTCACTTCAGATGCCCACGGACTTGTGGAGGCACTGCGAGCTTCTGGCTAGCTCGGAAAGGGATCGACCATACCGCTTCCAACTTCACACTTTCAGATGCCCACTGAGTATGATCTCAGTTCACTTCAGAACTATAAGAATTGGACGACAGCTAGCAAATAAGTTAGTGCATAAATATTGTTTCAGGCACAACTGCGAATGAATAGAAACATAGCAGCATAGAGGCGTTCTGACAGACATTTGATGTGTTCAACAAACAAAAACAGGAAGAGGTGAGTGGAAGGTACCAGCATGGTAGTAGAAGCAGGCACCCGCAAGAGGCGAGCAGTATCAGCATGAATTGTAAGTGTAGAGCAGATCATCATGGCTGTTGGAGACAAAAAAAAGAGACGAACACTGTAAGTTACAATCAGCACGTGTAGCAGTAGGAGCAGTTAAAACATCCATCAGCCAAGAGGATAAGTTAGTTAGCTGACCTGATGACGTTCGTTGTCGGCATGACCACCGCTTCTGATTGTGAGCTCTCCCCCATCGTACAAGTCTCAGGGAGGAGGGATGGTTCCTCTTCCTCTATTTCTGCAACATCAGGTCCTTGGACGACATCCCCCAAGTCATGCGCGCTGCGGTCTTCGTCGAGTTGCAGCACGGGATGGTTGGGGTGTGCGTCCACTTCAGTTTGCAGCATACCGAGCTTTGCCACTCTGCCATGAAAACCAAGTGAAATCTGCTTGAGCACTGGAAGGTGATTGATACCAATAATCCCTGATTTCAAATCGCAAACACTGAATTCTAGCATTTCCATCTGTGGCGAGGCGCCATTCTCGAATCTCACCTCCCTCAGGTCACTCAGATAGCAAATGCAAAGTTTTCTCAGGTTGAGAAATGTTTTTGCTCTGAACACTAACTTCCCCCTCTTAGAAGCAGACTTGTGCAGACTGAGCTGCATGAGCTTGGGCAGCTCCCCTAGCATTTCTGTGATTTGATCTTCCTTTAGCCAGCTCCACTCCAAGTTAATCTTCACCAGATGCTTCAGACATCCAACCCACTCGGGCATCTTTCCTTTAAAATCCCCAACCAACTTCAACTTATTTAGCAGGGGAGGAGGGGAGGAAACCTTATGCAACCACTCGAATGATCCATCAAGGTCAACATCCAGACTAAGAGAGCGCAGGGAAGAGAGCTTCTCTATGGCAGCACAGAGATACAGTATCTTGCGTTTTTGCTCGGCAAACCTTCCTTTACCTACCATGCTCAGTTTTCTTAGCTGAATAAGCTCCCCCAACTCTTTAATTGCCTTCTTGCTAGTTTGATTGATGTCCACCACCTCTAGTATCTGTAGCTCCTTTAAGTTCCCTATCCCTCTTGGTATCCTCACACCTTTTGTCGCAGACCACCGGCTATAGTATGCCTTATGTAGATCAGCAGTTATTTCAGCACGATTATCAGCATCAACTGAAGGTGTGCATAGCATTGGCAGGCGCAATGTGTGCATCAAACATACCATGGGTTCATCAATATCAAAAAAGTCGTACGAATCCCATCTGCTGCAGCGAAGGCTGCGCAGACTATGGAGTTCAGTGATCCCAGTTGGCAGTGCTGCTATATAACTCTTTCTAATGTCTAAGTTCTGTAATCCTCGTAATCTTCGTATAGACTTGGGAAGTGCATATATATATGAATCTCTTGGAAAGGTCACGTATTTCAAATGGCACAGCAACCCAATGTTGTCAATATCTTCTTGCCTAATTTTAAACAGAATATTCTGTAGATCCAAGGCTCTAAGCATCCTCATGTTGGCTGAACAAACTGAAGGTGAAGGTTCGATGGGTCTCTCACAAAACATTGTTAATGACCGAACATGGCTCCAATCCATGCCGATATTCTGGCACTTGCTACCATGATATGCGACATGACGGAAGTTCCCCTCTATTATACTGGCTTCACTATCTCCCACCAGCTGCACAAAGTTTTCATCTCTAGAAATTGAGACCATCACATCACGCATGATATCATGGACCCGGCAGCTCTTAACAACTCCTTCTATGTTCACTTTTGATGGTTGAATCATGTTTCGGTTGATTAGCTCATTGAAATAACCTATTCCAACATCCTCAACATTCACTCCACCACTAGCTGTAACAAACCCCTCTGCTATCCATCTATCAATCAAGCGTCTTCTCTTGATTTCAAAATCCTCCGGAAAGATGCTTAAATATAGGAAGCATGATTTAAGATGAGATGGCAAGTTGTTGTAACTAAGAGTGACCATCCTCCTCATTGCTTCAAGGCTTGGGTTAGTCCCAAGCTCCGAGGGAATCTGCTTATAAATACTCTCCCACATTTCTACCACTTTGGTAGCAAGCAAACCTCCTATGGTGAGTATAGCCAATGGTAAACCACCGCACTTATTTACTATTTTGGAAATCATGTTCCGCGTCCTTTCATCACTTTCTGTTTCTTTGTGTGTTTTCCCAATCTTTTTCAGTAGCAAATTTGTGGCTTCATCTATCTGTAGTTGTTTAAGGTGGTAAATAAGCGATTTGGAAGTACACTGCTGAGCTAGGCCAATATCTCGTGATGTTACTATTATCCGGCTACCTTTGATGTTGGTAGTAGGAAAAGCAATATCATTGATCCACCTCCATGCATCAGTGGTCCACAAGTCATCAAGAACAATAAAGTACCTCTTCTCCTGTAGCTTTTCCCGAAGGTAGCTGGCGAGATCATCTACTTGCACCGTCTTCCCCTCAAGTTCCTTCAAACACTTCTTCAGTTCTTCATTTCCAAGAAGTTGCATGATCATATCCTTGAGCATCTCTATCTTGGAAAATGTTTGCGAGACTGTGATCCAAGCCCGGCAAGAAAAATTATTCACAATATCTTCCTTACATTCAAATGCCTTTCTGGCAAGAGTAGTCTTTCCTAAACCACCCATGCCAACAACAAATACCACCTTGGCTGTGCCATCTTTAGTCTTAACATCCATCAACTTGATTAAATCCTTCTTCGGCTTGGAAAAGCCAACAAGTTCTGCTTCATCAATGTTGCTAGCCGAGTGATTGCGAACATCTTCCATGTGAGAATCCATGTCAGAAGTGGTGTTGGAGGCCTCCGCCTTGATCAAGTTGTAGCGTGTGTTCCTGATGCTTACTTCTTCAACTCTTGTTTTGAGATCACGGATCTGTATGGCAATCCGATGACGATCTTTGAGCTTCATGAGCCGACGTGACAAGCTTTGGCTTCCAACATGCACCATGAACTCATTGAGGCAATCTTCAATGTTGTAGGACAGATCTCTTACTTGTTTTGCCCACACCTTGAGGAGCACATCTTTCTTCTTTATTGATTCAGCGACCTCCAGGAATGCCTCCATCGTCTCGAGCTCGTCTTTAATGAACCTACCAAACCAGTGTTCAAAAGAGAATTAGATCAACGCTAACCGGTGCCCTTCACCAGCTGATGGAATGCAACAGTGCATCTCTGAATTAACAGATATCAAGGCAGCTACAACGGCAGTTCGACCATTAATTTCGACCAATGAGATCTAGCTAGCTAGTATATTTTCAAGAGCACAAATAAAAAAAATTGGAGGATATTCGTGGTTGATTTATCTTAACAAAATTAAGAAGCAGCTAGAGATGATGTGAATGCTAATGCATACCAGATATCCTTTCGGACGCCAACGAGGAGGCCCACCTCAGCGGCAGCGGCAGAAGCAGCCACGCTGATGGCGCCCCTCACCATGGACCTCGCCATGCTCACCACCGTCTCCGCCATCTCCGGCAGCAGGCACCGTACGAGTCTCTCGCAATAGAGTTGAGATCTCAGAATCTCCGGGTGTGCTGCAGCAAGCAAAGCAAGCTAGAGTGAGTACAGCTCTGCAGCACTCTTTTCCTTTGTATACAGAGCGTACAACATACCACCGATTAATGTATAATAGTGGGCGATTAAAGCGGATCTGATCACGTGCATTACACAGTGGTGGTTCAAACAACTATGCCTATGGAGCGCAGCGTTAATTGAGGAGATGCATCAAGCCATGTGCATTAGCACGAGTCCCCGGGGACCCGGTAATTAAATTAGTGGATGATTACAGTAGTGGCTCAGACAACTCTACGGAGAGGAGTGCAGCGTGCGTTCAGAGGCAGCAGTGGGTGTAATAGAGATGGCATCAATTCAGTCAAATCCTCGAAAACGACGGCATGACAACCAAGACACACGGCACAACGAAAGCTGCTCCCTTGCATTTTGCAACGAAACCGACTAAAATTAAACCGCATATTTGAATACATTCATGTTAATTAAGAGATTAGAACTGCAAAGTCTGAAGAACAGCCTGCTGGCCTGTTCAAAACAAATGAATAAAGAAAAGGCTCAGCTGAAAAACAAATTACCAGTGAAGATGAAACTGTTAAACGGAATACTTCCCCGTGTTTCATCGAACTAGTTCAGTTTGCGAGATTTGCACTAGAGTACTAGCACGCATCCGGCCCCATTCCACATTTACATACAAGTCGAGATAGATATACTAGCAGCATGTGATAGCCTGACTTATTAGGGATGATAGACTACTCATATCAATAAGTAATTCTTTCTTTTCCGGGAGCCCATTCGGAAAGAACTTCAAAGTTAAGCATGCCCGGCTTAAAGTAATTTCAGGATTGGTGACCGACCGGGAAGTTTCTCCTGGGTGCGTACGAGTGAGAACAAAGTGCATTGATCTGTGGGGCCAGTTTAGATCCCGCCAGGAGTAACAACTACCAGCGAGTGTGTCCGGGGCGTTACACAACATCAGCAATCAGGCTAGTCGATCCTGATGATGATCTGAAGCACTGTCGATTCTGTGGCTATTCAGATTGTTTGCTGGAATAGATTCACGAATTTACAACAGCTTGTATGTTCCACCGAACAGATAACTGTTTGAATTTATATGATGTGTACGACCAAGCTAAGCTTCAATCGGTTTCGAGGGTGTTTGTATAGTAGTAGTATCCGCGTACTGCACAATATCAGGCATGGTAGAATCGACATGGAATTGGCAGAATCGACATGGAATAGACCAATCAAATTTGCTAAAAACAAAAATTCGGCCTCTATCCTCTGCCAAAAGCTAAAGGCTGTACGGCATGCATTAAGTCACTGGAGCAAAAAGATTTCCCGCCTCGAGGTAGCTATTGACAATTCAAATAAGGATGGATCCAATCAAAGGCCCCCGTGTCGTCCTCCCCAGGGTGACTCAGGCGGCCGCGCATCTCGCCACCATAGCGGCGGCCCCCCTGCCTCCCCCCTCCTCGCCGCCGCCCGTTAGCCTCCGCCGGGAAAGCCCCCGCGCGGATCCGGAGCGGCTCGGCTGCGAGCGGGGACTCATGCGGCAGCGGCGGCGCGGCGCTCCTCCGCGCGCGCCGTTCGTGCTCTGTGGCGGTGGGAGGGCAGTGGTGCTTGCGGCGGGGGGTCGGCGTCTCGTGCTCCGGCCATCTTTGGCCCGCGCGATGCGCTTCGCCTCCCAATCCGACGGGTTGGGCCGCTGCCTGTGGTGCCTCACGGCGTGCATGGCGGCTGGTCGTTCCCCCCGGCCGTGAGGGCGGCGTGGGGCTGCGGCGTAGCCATCTGCCTCGGCTTGGACGGCCGCGGCGGGCCTGGGCGTGTGCTGTCTTCTGCGACGGATCTGCCGATTCTTGCTCTCTCCGGTGAGCTGGACCTCGGGATGGGTGTGGTGAGTGCGCTGGGCTTCTACGCACGAGGTGTGCGGCGGACTCGGCGTGATGCAGGTGCAGCTCTCGCTGCCTCTTGGATCGAGCTCTGCTCGCTCTCCCGATCTGGAGGTTTCGCATGGTGCGGCGGCCTCTGTTTCGTGGTCAGGCTGCGAGTGCTCTTGCTGGTGTGTTGGTTTGGCTAGCAGGCTGTAGGTTGGGGGTCGTGACACTGCCGGCGTAAAGCCGGGCTCCAGTTTCGGTTGGAGCCAACGACGGCGGTGCCTGTGGGCGCCGTATCCTTGCTGAAGGCGTCGTGCTGCTGGTGTTCGTCTTCCCTCCTAAATTGCTCCGGAGGAAACTTTGGCTCTTGGGTCTCCCGGATCGGGCGATGGTGGCGCTCAACGTCACACTCCCACTTGGGGCTTCGTCTTTGAGCTTGCCTTGGCTAGGGTGACCAGTGGCTTGAGGTGATCCCGTTGGCGGTCCGTGTGGGCGTTGGCAGCGGAGAGGTGGTGCTCTGTCTTCGTGATCTTGGCTCGGCCATGCCTTTGGCTGCGTTGAGGTGTTTGTGTTGGCGGTTGGGTGGTGGTGGTGCGGCCGGGTTGGGGTCGACAGTGGTTTGAGCTCTTCTTCGGGGGTGTTCTTCTCGTGTTCTTGCTCCTGCACTCCTGGGTGTGTTCTCTGCTAGGTGATGCCAAGCAACAGCGGCGGTGGCGCACAGGTGCCGTTGCGCTGTTTCGACCTCGCGTGACCTTTCGAATGTGCCCCACGGCACAGGTGGTGCCGCGGCGTTGTGCAGTCTCGGATGCGCGAAGCCTTTCGATTGCGTCGATGGTGCAGTGTCATGGTCTTGTTTGCTTGGCGATGCTGACTTCGCCTGTGGCACATAGGCGCCGTGGTGTCATCTCGGCCTCAGGTGACCTTTCGAATGCACCCCCGGCACAGGTCGTGTTGTGGTGTTGTGCACTCTCGGATGCGTGAAGCCTTTCGATTGCGTCGATGGTGCAGTGTCTTGGCTTGGTTCGGCTGGCCAATGCCGTTCAATCACATTGGTGGTGCTTTGTGTTGATGTGTCTTCCCTCTTTGTTCTCCCCTGTTTGTATGTTTGGCGTATGTTGTCTTTGCTTTATCTCTTCTTCTGTGTCCCCCTGTAATTCTGGTTCATTTGAACCCATCTTGCAAAAAGGCTGCAAAGCCTTATAGGCAAATGAATATAATTCAGGTGGGGGAGTTCTCCCCCCCCCCACCCCCCCGCGTTGAAAATTAATTCAAATAAGGCACTACTTGAGCTTGATGTTATTGTCCCTGAACTTAATTTTAGAAACATCCTCAAAAACCACCTCCTTAGATTCCTCAACTACAAGAAAGTGCTGGAGGAAGACATGCACCATCCGTTGGATTAAATTTGGTGATAAAAACTCGAAATTCTTTCAGACTGTGGCCACAGAAAGATTCAGACGTGACTGCATCGCTACTTTAAAAACATATCAAGGGGTAACTGTGGAGGACCACGCTGGCAAGGAAATTATGTTTGAGGCCTTTAAACGAAGATTGGGTATGCGCACTAAATCTAATATGAAGTTTAATCTCTCGGCTCTACTCAGGCAACAGGTTGATTTTGATAGCCTCACAACTCCATTCACGCATGCTGAGATTGACACGGTGATCAAGGACATGCCCCCGGACAGGGCACCTGGGCCTGACGGCTTCAATGGAGCCTTCATGAAAGCTTGCCGGCCAATCATAAAAGAGGACTTTTACAATTTATGTGCTGAATTCCATAATGGGGATCTTGATCTGGAATGCCTGAACTATGGTTACATTACACTGATCCCAAAGAACAACTCACAAGAGACGGTCAACGACTTTCGCCCGATCACTCTGCTCAACTATTGTTTCAAATTGATCACTAAACTATTGGCCAACCATCTCTAGAAAATCATTCTACAAATTGTTCACCACAACCAGTACGGATTCCTGCGTGGGAGATGGATACATGACTGTCTGGGGTGGGCTTTCGAATATATACACCAATGTCAAACGTCACAGAAAGAGAAAATCCTACTGAAATTAGACTTTGCCAAAGCCTTTGACACAATTCAGCACTCAGCAATGTTGCAAATTATGAAAAATGTGGGATTCAATGACAAATCGATTAAGTGGATCCAATGCCTCTTCACTTCTGGAAAATCCTCTGACCTGCTTAATGGCACACCGGGAAAAATCTTTCATTGCAAATGTGGAGTGAGGCAAGGTGACCCCCTATCGCTGCTTATTTTTGTCATTGCCGCAGACCTGCTTCAGACTGCAATTAATGATGCCCCACAAAGAAATCTCCTGGAATTCCCCATTCGACACACCAATAATGGAGATTACCCCGTCATAATGCAGATGACACGATCATCATTATGCCAGCGTGCATCTGCCAAGCTACCAAGATCAAAGAAATTCTTGAGGACTACGCCACGTCCATTGGCCTCAAGATCAATTTCAATAAATCTACTATTGTCCCGATCACCACCCCACCTGATAAATGCAAAGATCTGGCTGACCTCTTTGGCTGTACAGTGGGCTCCATGCCATTCACGTACCTAGGACTTCCTTTAGGCTACACTCGACCGTCAGTCCAAGACCTGACTCCGTTAGTCTGCAAAGCTGAGAGAAATTTCACGGCTGCTATGTCTCTGATGTCGTACGCTGGAAAACTATCCCTCATGAACTCGTTGATCACCTCATTAATCATGTTCTCGATGGGCACCATTCGACTCCCCCCAAGAATTGTGGCCCAACTTGACAAGATCAGATGACACTGTTTGTGGCAAAAAAAGACTGACGATGACATTAAGAGCAACTCCATGGCTGCCTGGGATATGGTGTGCAGACCCAAGAAGAATGGGGGTTTAGGTATCATTAACTTAAGGATACAGAATGATGCATTACTCCTAAAGTTTCTTCACAAGTTCTACAACAGGCACGATATCCCTTGGGTTCACTTGATCTGGGAGTCTTACTACGGCAACACAATCCCACACGCACATGATACTTGTGGATCCTTCTGGTGGAAAGATTTAATCCAACTTAGCCTACATATCGTGGTGTGACATGCATCAAAATTGGAAGTGGGTCTTCTGCTCTATCGTGGAAGGATAATTGGAACCAAACAATTTGTGCTGATGCATATTGATACGTCTCCAACGTATCTATAATTTATGAAGTATTCATGCTATTATATTATCTGTTTTGGATGTTTATGAGCTTTGTTAAACACTTTTATATTATTTTTGGGACTAACCTATTAACCCAGAGCCAAGTGCCAGTTTCTGTTTTTTCCCTTGTTTCAGTGTTTGGCAGAAAAGGAATATCAAACGGGGTCCAAACGGAATGAAACCTTTGGGAGCGTGATTTTTGAAATGAACGTGATCCAGGAGACTTGGAGTTGAAGTCAAGGAAGCTTCGAGGTGGCCATGAGGCGGGGAGGCACGCCTACCCCCCTGGGCACGGCCCCCACCCTCGTGGGCCCCTCGTGGCTCTCCTGACCGACTTCTTTCGCCTATATATATCCATATGCCCTAAAAACATCGAGGACAGAATAGATCGGGAGTTCCGCCGCCGCAAGCCTCTGTAGCCACAAAAAACCAATCGGGACCTTGTTCCGGCACCCTGCCGGAGGGGGGGATCCCTCACCGGTGGCCATCTTCATCATCCCGGTGCTCTCCATGACGAGGAGGGAGTAGTTCACCCTCGGGGCCGAGGGTATGTACCAGTAGCTATGTGTTTGATCTCTCTCTCTCTCGTGTTCTTGAGGTGATACGATCTTGATGTATCGCGAGCTTTGCTATTATAGTTGGATCTTATGATGTTTCTCCCCCTCTACTCTCTTGTAATGGATTGAGTTTTCCCTTTGAAGTTATCTTATCGGATTGAGTCTTTAAGGATTTGAGAACACTTGATACATGTCTTGCATGTGCTTATCTGTGGTGACAATGGGATATCACGTGATCCACTTGATGTATGTTTTGGTGATCAACTTGCGGGTTCAGTGACCTTGTGAACTTATGCATAGGGGTTGGCACACGTTTTCGTCTTGACTCTCCGATAGAAACTTTGGGGCACTCTTTGAAGTTATTTGTGTTGGTTGAATAGATGAATCTGAGATTGTGTGATGCATATCGTATAATCATACCCACAGATACTTGAGGTGACATTGGAGTATCTAGGTGACATTAGAGTTTTGGTTGCTTTGTGTCTTAAGGTGTTATTCTAGTACGAACTCTATGATAGATCGAATGGAAAGAATAGCTTCGTGTTATTTTACTACGGACTCTTGAATAGATCGATCCGAAAGGATAACTTTGAGGTGGTTCGTACCCTACCATAATCTCTTCGTTTGTTCTCCGCTATTAGTGACTTTGGAGTGAATCTTTGTTGCATGTTGAGGGATATTTATGTGATCCAATTATGTTATTATTGTTGAGAGAACTTGCACTAGTGAAAGTATGAACCCTAGGCCTTGTTTCAACGCATTGCAATACCATTTACGCTCACTTTTATCATTAGTTACCTTGCTGTTTTTATATTTTCAGATTACAAAAACCTATATCTACCATCCATATTGCACTTGTATCACCATCTCTTCGCCGAACTAGTGCACCTATACAATCTACCATTGTATTGGGTGTGTTGGGGACACAAGAGACTCTTTGTTATTTGGTTGCAGGGTTGCTTGAGAGAGACCATCTTCATCCTACGCCTCCCACGGATTGATAAACCTTAGGTCATCCAGTTGAGGGAAATTTGCTACCGTCCTACAAACCTCTGCACTTGGAGGCCCAACAACGTCTACAAGAAGAAGGTTGTGTAGTAGACATCACATATCCAAGAGCCTATTCTTACACTATATCCGAAGACATCTCCGTGAAAGATCTTCTGACATCAACGGACTTGCATGAAACCTTTCACCTCCCCCTCTCAATACAATCTCATGATGAACTAAGAGATATACAAGATGAAGTGGCCATGATCACTCCTGTGGCTGCTCAAGACATTTGGCAGTGTGTGTGGGGAGGCAATACTTTCAGAACCTCTTCGTATGACAAATTCTACTTTCGGTAGGTGATCGCCAAAGAAACATTCAGATGGTTGTGAAAGCCAAATGCATACCCACGATTAAGGTCTTCGGTTGGTTCCTGCTTGCTGAGCGCCTCAACACCAGAAATATGCTCAAAAGGAGGCGCCAACTTTGATTGCCTTCTGTGTGGCCAGCACGTTGAAGAAACGGTTGAGCATCTGTTTTTTCTTTGCACTTTCAGTCTGGACTACTGGAGATCTCTAGGCTTCCATTGGTCCATGCATGATCATAGACTAGCAATGATAAGTCATCAGAAAACCACACAACCCCGCAAACTATGGATGGACATTTCCCTGACGTCAGCTTGGAGCCTATGGAAACAGCGCAATAATCGCCATTTCAGAAAAGTTAAGCCTACTGTAGAGGCCTGGAAACAGAGGTTCAAGGTGGAAGTTTCCAACCTTAGATATAGAGTGCATCCCTCCAAAGTGCAATTTGTTACTGCAATCTTAGACTCCATCCCATAGTTGCTTGCTGCCTCTTTGTAACATTGGGGGTGTATCCATATTGCAAAGTAATATATATGCAGTAGGAGCCTTTGAAGACCACAATATATTGCAAAGTAATATATATGCAGCAGAAATATATTGCAAAGTAATTTGTAATGAGTATAAAAACATGAAATTCGGACATAGAAATAAGACAGCGGAAGACCACAATAACAACATTACTATTACGACGAGGGACACTACGCATATGAAGATTCATCTCCTGGTTCGAGCATTGCAAGTGAATTTTAATTCTGCAAAGTCAAGGGTGATGAAATACTTGAAAATATATAGTGAAAATCGGATGTCATTCTTCCTGATATCCACTCGCTAGGAGGAACTAACAAACAAAAAGTTTTATGTACCTTGCTTCCCTTTGAATCTTTTGGTAGTCTACAAACAAATCATCTTCGATCCCAGATTATGCATTAGTTAGTGTAGTGGATTTAACCTGCACACAATGCCACACACTCTCAACTTTGGAAGATATTTCTGCACCAAACTCGACTCAAACCGGGTGTGTGTACTAACAAACAACACTGATTTTAATGAACGGGCACAACTGGTCTATACTCGCACAAATCCATACGGTTCATGAGGAACAGAATATGCAAAAAAGACAAAAGAAACTTTTCTTTTGTTAATGTGTTTGCTCGTGAGAAGCAAGGTTCAGATATGTATACGATGAGATGAATAATTATACAGTAAAGATTTATATGAAGCCAAAAAAATTATGAAGCCAAAATCTGAGAACATATGAGACTGCAGGTTTTCGTAGAGGTAAGCAAAGTTCATTACAAATAGTGCAAACTGTAGTTATCAAATAATGCTCAACCATCTCTCTTTCGCTTGGATGATATAGAGTATGCATACTTAATACCTTCCATAGATTACAACCATCAATAACCATACTTCTATTGAATTCATGCTCCAGCCAACTCATTCAACAGTCCGAACTGATGAAGGGAGGTGGGCAATATATTTCAACACTCCCCCTCGCGTCTAGGTATATTAGTCCTTAGACGTGGGATCAGTGTAGGCCACGGAATCTTTTTATTTAATACTGCGTTGGCAGGGTCTTGAACTCAAAACCTCTTGGCTCGGATACCATATTGAATTCATGCTCCAGCCAACTCATTCAAAAGTCCGAACTGATGAAGGGAGGTGGGCAACATATTTCAACAACTTCCTGATCCATGGAATACGGTCAAAGCGGCTAAAGGAACATGTGTTAGGCAGACCAAGGAATATGGTGTATATAACACCCAAACACATGGCAGAATAAAATGTTGATGCAACGCACAACCCTTGGAGCCAGGAGTGTGGTTTAGGCATCGGTCTCCGTAATGTTGCCGCTTGAGGTGAAGCCACTGCTCATCTCATGGGAATCGCTGCTTCCGCTAGGAGCCTTTATGTTGTCGTTTCTCATTGGCAAAGTGCAGTATGGATACAATATGTGATTATTTTCTTAAAGAAATCATACAATGTAAGAGATTGGCAGCACACACACATAATAGTGAAAATAGTTTGTTTGTTTGTTTGTTTTGCAGGAAAAGTGAAGATAGTCATTGTAGCCTATTTAAATTTATAAGGTGTAATACTGAGAAATGACTTCAAACATTACATGCGTGCAGATATGATTTCTTATCCCTCGTATACTCTATTACTTACTTCCACTTTCTTTATGTATGTACATCTAAGGAGAACATAACTCAGATTTTTTTTAAGAAATGCTATGGACAAACAAGGCAGAGAAGCATCCATCTAATCACAATATACTCTATAGGCAGCGGGCGCACCTGCTGGACCTCAGGGCCACCCGGCTCGTCCTACTGCTTCTCATCAGGCTGAGGAGGCTAGTTACGCCTCAAGTTGCATGAAGCCGAAATAGACTGCACCTCCAACAAAGGATGAGTTGCGAGCTCTGCCAATCATCCCTACCATCCGTTCAGTTGTAAGCCCAATGCACATATGTTGCAGGAAAAGGATTCCACATATGAGAAGAAGTCTCACCATGGAGAGGCGTCGCCATGCGAGGCTGCCAGCGAACGAAAGCAGGGTCGCGAGTGTCGAATGTTTTAGGGTTTTCCACTTTTGTGTCGCACAGAAGCGTAGTATAGGCCCAGTAGGCCCAATTGAATCTCAGAAGCCGAAAAAAACCCGCCAGAGCAGCGGCCCAAGAGCATTAGTGCTCATTACGTGAACCTGGTCGCAGGATTGCGTGCGATTAAGAGCCGATCGGATGGCCAAGGAGCCTAAAAGTGGCGATCCAACGGATACGAATGCTAATGGCCTGAGAGGGCATGAAAAGTGCTCGGTTATAATGTATTTAAATAGTCTGATGGCTAGGTTGCAAATTACAGCAAAGACAAATGTCTGAACTGAAAATTTGAAGGATTTATAGTGGATTAGCATTTAATCCCAGGGCTGTTTGCATACCTAATCTCTGAATAAGTAAAGCACAAGGGTTAAATTGAATAACAGACGAAGAGATAAGGTTACCGAAAAGGGTTTCCCCCCGCTTTGTATTCCAAAGCAACGAACACCGATTACAAGATTGCTGGGCGAGCAGCACAACAAGCCCAAAAGAAAAAGAAGAAGAAACAAAAGCCAACAACGGCAGCTCAACCAAGCGTGGATGACCCGCCACCGCTGCGCCCACAGGAGATAAACAACCATAGCCCGAGGCTTCGATCCGCCGTGCA
>NC_057814.1:16792212-16804056 GCF_018294505.1 Triticum aestivum | reverse complement strand
GATAACAACGACACCCTCCACGAAGGGATGGTGGCACCCGCAGGTGTCACCGCATCGGAGCCGAAGACCGGCAAGGATTTCTCCCATACTCCAAACCTCGCCGTCCGACCGAACCGGAGCCGACCAGCCAAACCTCCGCACACCACCTTGCGCCAACACGGTTGCGCCACCATCCATGCCGCCTCACTACGAACACCACCACGAGGCCAAGAGACCCGAAGAGAAACTCCAAACGACGGAAGCAGCGGCATCGCTATCGAGCAGGAGGGACCCACCTCCCCCGCCAACGTGCGGGAGGCCCGAGCCCCCTGCACTGTCGCGGTCGCCGGCCTGACGCGAAAGCAGGGCACACCAGGCCACCCCTGGCCCGGCCAGGCCCAAACGGGCCCGCAAAGCCCCGCCGGCCACGCTGCAGCGATTTGGTACCCGCGTCGCCAGCGCGCAGCCGCTTGCCGCCACGCCCCGGCCTCTTGGAGGTCATGCCGCAGGCTCACCCCGCCGCCGGCCCGCCCAGATGGGCCCGAAGGGCCCAGATCTGGGCCGCGCGGCGCTGCCAGGACGCGCCGCCGTGCTACCACGCCACCAACGGCGACGCCGCCGTCCAGCCATCCGCCTGCGTAGCGCCAGGACCCCGCCGCCACGACAGACCGCCGCCGCCTAGGGACAACCCCCAGCCCGCTCCGTCCCGCGCCAGAGGAAGCCGAGAGGGGAAAAGCGAGGGGGCCGCCGCCGCCAGCGTCGCTCGGGCCAGGCCCGACAGCGAGCACCGACGACGGCGGCGGGGAGGGAAGGAGGAGGGAGGGTCGCTGGAGAAGGAGATCGGGGCGCGGCCGGTCGCCCGCGGGGGCGACGCGGTATTTAGATCACTTGTATTTGATCTGGATGTCTTCCCTTCTTTTTCTCTGGATGTCTTCCTCTATTTAGATCGCTTGTATTTGATCTCCTCCGAGAGGTAGTACAGGATGTGGATTGGATTCTTCCCTGTACTTGACTATGACTTTTTGTTTTTCTTCTTGGTTCTTGGTGTTCCCGCTAAAGCAATTGATTTGTGAGGAATAAAACTGAACTGAATCACCTTATTTGACATCGATTTCTCTATTTGTACCGAGTCCAGCGTTGAAAATCGACGGAGATGTGGATGGGAAAAGTTGTTTCATTTGTCCTTGCCGAGGACGGTGTCGTTCATCGCTTGACGCTGCCGGGGCCAACAATAGTGCTGAGAGCCGTCGGGCGCTCCATGGTGTGCCATGGATACGCACCTGAGGATTCCGCCGCCGGGCGAGCGTCGCGCAACGATCATATTGCCTCCAGATGCGAGAGAAAGCCTCGGCGCCTTGCCACTGTTAGGCCGCCTCCCCGTGGCTTTCTTTTTATACTGTGTGGCAACTCTCTCGGTTAAGATTCCCGCAAAAAAAAAAAACTCTCTCGGTTAAGAGCGTGCCGATAACCTGTTCAAAGTACAAATTAAAGAACGAGAGAGTTGAATGAAAGATGATCTATTAATCTTTATTGATGATAGAAATGAGGTATTTGTACCCGACAAAAATACACATGTTACTTAGGAGTAAACTCAAAGTTACTTGAGAGCCAAAAAATTACATAGTTGCCTTGAGAGCCAATCAATTTATCTAAGCAATCTATCTAACAGTTAACTCGGAAAGCAGAGTAATTATTGGATCGACACGAGCCCCTGCCGGCAATGGAAACACATGATCTTTAATTAGTTGCTAGCTGTGACAGCGACTTTCCACTTTGGGTAAAGCACCGACATGATGTACTCCTCCACCTTGTCCACCGCCGTCAGCAGCGCAATGACCGGCTCGGCTTTGTGAAGCTCAAATGGATTGCTTTGCATTGGCTTGCTTCTACAACGCTGGGCATGCATCGGCCGTTTGTATTGCTGTACAAAAAACGACTGTAGCACCTACCTTGGGCACCAGGGGGTGGAAGACTTGCCAGTCAAGGTGACTTGACTTTGGCTGCCATACTATGTCATGCATGACGTGAGCTGCAGTAGACACTACATGATTTACTACCTACACTATCTAGCCAGAGAGGGACAGACCGAATCCGAGTATCCGACAGATACCTGCTGGGAGGAATTTTCTCTGCGTGCCCAACATGTGCACTGAAATGAGACTAGGTGCATCGGTTAGGCAGTGCCTTTCATGTAGTACTTCCTCCTACCCCAGTCGGGCGTTGGCTCCTTGCTGATAACCTCAAGCAAATGGGTCAGACGTTTACGCCAACTTGCATCCTGTCTTGATCCTGCGATGCCTCACCTTGACAACACAAGGCTGCTTCCAACTTTTCTTTAGAAAATGAGGCTTTCCTCCCCATGTTTTATAGAAAGCTGACCAATTAGAGCTGGCAGGGTAAGCTGGAGGACGCTTTCGTCTGCCTCCAAGCCACAACCATACAGAGAAATACAACAATGGAAAGAAAGTAAAAGGCGGCACCGCGCTGTCACAAAAGCAGCGAGGCAAGAGGTTTCGACAAACCATGAAGAACATCATCCTACACCGCTTCTTGCCAGCTGGTTACCAAACTAAAGGATTCGTATTTTAGAGATCAATCACCGTGGCCGTTTAGTAGTAGAATTCTTTTTGCGAATACACAGAGAATTGCGCATGTTTTTATTGATAGTTACGAGAAAACAATGCGAGGCGCCATAACAAGTGTGGGTAAGAACACAATAGAGGAAAACACTACAACCTAAACTCACCTAGCCCGACCTCCGGCCAAGGAAGGCTAGGAGACGAGACACATCACACCTAGAACGCACCATGACCAATGGGAGGACCTCCGTCCTGCACTCGTGCCGCCAAAACTCCAGCACGTACGGAATCAATATACCCCCCCTCCCCCCCAACCCACCCCACCACACACACACCTTGAGCGCCTAAAGAGACGGCAAATGGGTTGCAGGACCCGGCCGGCGAAAAAAGGAGACCATGGAGGAAGGGTCAACGATTTCGTTCGTTGTGCCCGAGATGCCCAAGCCTTGAGAAGCAGCCCAAACCAAGCATGGCAACCAACATCTTCCATTCCAAGACCAAGGACTTCACGAGCAACCAAGACAACGCCTTTAAGTAGGGGATGACGCTACAACTCTGCCTTTGTCCAATCCGATGAACTAGAGCTATGGTGCGTGAAGAGCGGCACGGAGAAATGCCTTTGGCAGTGCCTCCAAGAAGGGGACTGTCAGAATAAATTCGAGGTCACCGTTGATCATCCGCGGACCAAGCAATCACACGAGCATGACACCGAGATTTGTTAACGAGGTTCACCGATATGGCTATATCCCCGGGGCTTGACTATGGGCGCTCCTCCCCATGACACCGCTATAATACCGCACCCGGTCGCCCTGGACGCCGGCACATGCCGCCGGCTTTCCCTGCGTTCCGGTGCTATTATGTTGGCATAGGTTACATCGTGTGTCTACCCCCACTATATATGAGAGGCCTAGGATAGAAGTGTCCTACTTAGACACGACTCCATATCCTATCTAAACACAATACAACTATAAGTCCTATTGTAACCTACCTTGTACACAATATTCGACACAACTCCAACAAACTCCACCTTGACGAATATTCTCCACCAACTTGAATTCGTCAATGCGTCAAACTTCCATGTACATTGGACTTGAGCTTATCCATGGGTACCACTGCTACTCCAAAGACTCCATGTGACTTCACCTGCAACTTGTAGTCCCTTCTTTTCTTGACCACAGTCAACGCTCGAGCAAAATTAAGCTCCTCTTTACTCTAGTCTGTGCTTCCAACTTCCAGAGTATCCATCCAACTTCATCACACACCGATCACTGACCTGCGTGAAAGTGAACAACTCACATATTGGGTGTCACACATAAGAGTTATCTGAACTCAACATCACCGCTCCTTCCTTGACCGTCTGTCTGAAACTTGAAGAAATTTCACCGCTGCTTGTAGTCATCCCGAGTCAAATTCGCAGTTGTCTCACCACATGTATGACCACCAGAGCCCTAGCCCGTCTCCATGTCCCGTGCGCGCTGCACGCCTCGCCGCTATTACCGCGTCAAGCCTCTGCTGCCCCAGTCGAGTCTCAAGGGTTGCGAACCCACACCACTCAACCCCCACTGCAGAGTATACCATCGATCATCACCGACCGATGACGAGTTTCACGCTTCCATCAGACCACTGGGCTGCAATTCGAACTGCCTGTCACTCGCTTTTCCCCGCTGAATAGGCTTCGATTCCCTGGATCCTTACATCGTAGCCCCTCAATCCAGCTCCACCTTCAACATGACTCCATGGTAGATGATCAATGCACCCTCGCGTCCCGTCGACTTCAAGCTTACATGCGTACGCCATCTTGAATCAACCCCGCGCCATAGTCTTGTCGAAGCCACACAAGCCCTCAAGCCTGTGTCATGTGTTTCCACGCCCAGAAGTCGGTCACCATCAGCATCACGCTCCTATGTCGTTGTCGTTGATCCTACCACCGTCTTCTGTACCAACCGACTCACGTTGATCCGTCAGACTATCTAGTCCGACCCAGCCTATCTCGTTCTACTGTATGACACGCTCGAGGTTTCCATATCGTCTTTCACGAATTCCCATCCATCACATGATACTTCCATCTAAGCTATCATGACTTCCCGCAATGCCTTCAAGCACCCTTGTTGTGCCAACAAATCTTTCATCCTTGTCTGTCATAACCCTAGGTTTTCAGTTCTGTGAACTTCTCCCCCACAAACCTGCTACCCGTTGATGCCATGGTTCTTCGTATGACTGACCCAGTGAAAAAATATCCAAGCTTTCCACGCGATGCCCCAAGCACACGAACAGCCTCCGCGTACTAATAGCAATTCCAACCAAAAAAATCTTTGATCTTCACGTGGTGTGGCTCCCGTGGCTCAACTCCAATGTTAGCTTTGCCTTTCCCTTGCAGACGCATACGCAAATAGTGCTCCTGATGGATACATATCGCTTGACGGATCTTTCCTTACGCTAGACTGATTTGCCTGCCTGTCCGTGTCAGTACTATGGAGACTCCGTCTCCTTTTGGTCCAAAACAAACCTCTGTCCGATCACTTGCATCTCTTTCCGCTCGCCCACTGCTCCGAATCAAACAGTTGCTCGTGCTGCCTGACCGCCTCCTGCACGTGTCTCGCTCTGAGCCGCGCCCACCGCTGCGGTTGCACGCACCTGGACGTGCCACATGATTCCGAAGCTTGCCGAACTCGCCAAGATTAGTCTGGATCGCTGCCGCTCCACGATCGCCTTGCAAAGATTACAACCGCCGACACGTCTGCTGCAGATCGCTCCTGGCAAACTCCAACGACGATATCTTCCTTCCTCTAGATCAACCCGTGCGACCTTCTCGTAACCTTGCTCATCATATCACTTGTAATAAATCCGAGATCATCATCGATCATCCGCGGACCAAGCAATCACACGAGCATGACGCCGAGATTTGTTAACGAGGTTCACCGATATGGCTACATCCTCCGGGGCTTGACTATGGGCGCTCCTCCCCATGACACCGCTACAATACCGCACCCGGTCGCTCTGGACGCGACTCCATATCCTATCTAAACACAATACAACTACAAGTCCAATTGTAACCTACCTTGTATACAATATTCGACACAACTCCAACAGGGACGACACCTGTAGGTGTTCCCTGTTGTTGCCGCTCTCTTTCTCTCACTCGCACAAACGAAGGTGGAAGATGGAGAACACAATTTTTTCGGCGCACAAACGCCTCCGCCGCACAACGGCGCCTCGGCCGCACGAACGGCCTCACTTCTGCAGCGGCAACACACCGCAGCCTATCCAGAAGAGCTCTCTCACAGCCGACCGAGCGCATACCACGGTCCCGGTGGACACTACTTCATCTCTGGCTCCTAGGCTCGGCTCATACCGGCGCACTTTACATCAATACACGGGAGGGCTTTTACACCCAGACTTGTGCACATCCACTACACGCACGCACGCATTACCCGGCTACCACACAGCCACTAACCAATGCATGCACGCATCACACCCGGGCACTAACAAACCCATGAACAAACTCCATGCAGCTCCGGCCCCGCGCACGACGCGGCTGCCTCCAACAGACTCCAACGGCCGCTACTAACAGCCACAGCTCCCAGCCGATCTAACTACATGATCAAGATTAATGCTGACATTCCCCTGCCAACATTGGCAAGCCGAGCAGAGAATTTGCCCTGACATGTGACCGAGCATTTCAAATAATCAATGAATCAGGGTTCAAAGACAGGGAAGCCAAATTGACGACCAGAACCACCACCGCAGGGAGGAGAGCACGACTGGCTGGGCATATTTAAGCAAGGAGTACCAAGACTAACTATTGACAGTTTTGTTTATAGATATCAAATATTCCTGTTCTACACATACAGCCAAACTTGTTCTAAGATACTCATATCAGAGTGCAGTTTGTGAGTTCGATTTTTTTTTCCTTGTATTTCTGGCATATTTCCCCGACCACGTGTAACAGTAACAAAAAATTCCATGCGAATAGGCGTGAATTAACGAGCTGCTCATCCTGTCCAGGCTCAGCTTGTTCAGCTCGTGTGGTTAAGCTTGTTAAGCTTTTCGAGCAAAAAAGCATAGTTCAGTTCTCTGTTCGTTTAAAGTTCATTAAACTCATCAGCGCTCATTGATAGACTACACTGTATTACGGCCTATGGGATGAGAGCATGGGTGTGATTTTTACCAAGGAATATGGTAACTACATGAGGAGGTGCGCTAGTTTGATCCCTCTGATGGGCTGGCCTAGGTCGATTATATTAATAAATGGGTTGAGGTGCCACGAAATATTGTCACTTAAGATAATAATATGTGTTGTGGTGTACTAATGTGTTTAATGAGTTGCCTGTGAAACTCGTTAGCTCATTCATTAAGCTCGTTACATTATGCGAGCTGAAATAAGTGATTGCCTTTGTTCATTAACGTCAGTTGTACAAGATTAATGAGTTGAGCTAACGCTCATGAGCTACGAGTATTTGGTCCAACCTTATGTGCGGAGCAAAGGTGCCCATCCCATGCTAATGGTTGCATGTGAATACTATTTAATACCTTTTCAACGTTTAAATTCAAAATCATCCAAATTTTTTTTTGACAATAGCGAAAAATTCTCAAGGCAAGAGTCGGTAGAACTTCAAGTGAGGTGTTGTCTCGGGAAAATAGCGGAGGCCAGCGGTCGGAGAAAAAACCCTTGTTTCGAGGGTCTTTTTTTCCGTTGTCGTAATTGATTGGTTATGTTTATCACTTCATGTATCCTGTAAAGAAAATTTGGAGCAAGTCCTCATAACACTTTTTAGCAATATATTCAGATAAGGATTTCCCAGTTATTTCACAAAGAAAAATCCCATCCCAAGTAAAATCCATCCCTTAGAAATCACTACCCACAGAGCCCGGGAATAATCTGCTTGGTAGAACATACTTGTAATTAAGATGCGAGGTCTTAAAAGAGCTCAACAGAAAAAAAAATCGCATTTGGAATTTGTTCACGAAACAGCATGTCAACAACTCAGATCGAATAGACTGCACGCCTGCGCACCATTCATGAAACGACAACAATTCAACAACTCAACAACTAAGGGTCTGTTCTGATCTCCTCCAGCTTCTAACTCCTCAAACTTCTCGTGTGAAGCTGTCCCGAATGCTTATTTTAGAAGAAGCTGGATTTGAGAAGTTGAGCCCCGCTCACGTGTAAAATCGTGAAGCCCGGAAAGCCCAGCTCCAGAAAAACAAGAAACTGGAGTTGCCCATATTTACAACGAGACAACCACCGCTAAAGAAAATGCTTCGGAGAGCCAGCTTCCCGAGTCGACAGGCCACACTCGCATTCGAATCATGGCGCTCGTCTCCCTCCCTCGACCTAACCTTCCAGCCGCCACCACCCCCGCCACCATGGCCGGCAGGATCCACCCCTCAGCCGGCCGGCACTCCGCTCCACCGCCGGATCCGACATATACAGGGCCATCCCGGCCGGTTCCCATCCAAAAGACCACCCTGAGCTCCCTTTCTTCTTCCCAAGGTCCACCCATGGCAACTGCTCCCGATCTGGGATGTTACCAGCGGGCCTACACCAGCGTTAAACAGGCCTACAGCCTCCCCAACTAGGCCAAATCTCTGGGAGAAGCTACGAGCGTGCCGAACGGTTTGCCAATCGCCAGGTGGAATTCGAAGCTAGCTCCAGAAGCTGATTTTGTGGAGTTTGGGAAGCTCGGAGAGGTTCGCCCTAAGAAGGCAAAGGAATTATCGGAGCGACACGATCTTTAATTAGTTCACAGTGACCGCGACGTTCCACTTTGGATAGAGCACGTTAGTGATGTACTCCTCCATCTTGTCGACTCCAGGCCGCAGCGCCTCGACCGGCTCGGCGACCCTGAACCACTCCGCCCAGGCTACTAGTTTCGGCGTCCTCACCGGGTCGATTAGCGGCATAACTCCAATGGTTCGGAATTTAACTTTCACAATCTTTATTTATATTTTTTAAAACATGTTCAACGATGCTCAAAACTTCAAAAAATGTTCGCATTTTTCAACAAATAATCCAGAATATTTTTAAAACAATTTAAATCCTAAAAATTGCTAGAATTTTAAAAAACTTGTTTTCAAATTTGTTCACCAATTAAAAAAATGTTTTCATTTTCGAAAAATGTTCAGAAATTTTGTGTTTTCAAAAAATATTTGCATTTAAAAAAAGGTCCAAAACATGAAAAATAGTAGCATCTTTCATGAAAATGTTCAGAATTTCAAAAAGTGTTACCATTTTATAATATCATTCAAACTTAAAAAATCATGTTTTTAAAAAGATATAGGGGATTTCTAAAACTGTTAGTGTTTATTTAAAATTGTTCCTGTTTCTAAACTTTGTTCAAACAATCAAAAAATGTACTTTTTTGGAAAATGTGTGGGAATTTTAGAAGATCATATTTTATAAAAAAATAAATAGTTGTTTGTCTGTTTCAAAAAAGGGTTTGTATTTCAACTTCATTTCATTTTTGAGAAATGTTTATAAATTTTAGAAAATTGGATTTAAAAAGAAAATGTATTCTGAAAATGGGCAGCACATGTACAGTGGCCTGGTTGCTACATTGTTGTGCTCGAATAGTTCAAAAATCACATTTCTAAAATTATAGTGGCCTGCTCGCAGCCTCTAATGGGACGGCCCAATGGCGGTCACCAAGTGCATCGTAGCTGTGTTTCACACAAATTGCGTCAAATAGGTGTTGCTGGTGAGCAACCACGCCTGCACCCATCAGCTCCTCACAAATACATTTTTGGGCCGGCCCAAATAGGTTTCTCCCGGCTTTGGGAAGGTTCAGACTAGTGTTTTTGTTTGATTTTTCTGATTTTTTTTTCATTGTTGTTCTTTCCTCTTTTTTTATTCCCATTTTCTCTTTTCTTTTTGTCATGTTCTTTTTTATTTTATTTTATTTTATTTTGGTCCTTTTCATTTTTTGACCATAGTTTTAAAAAAATCAATATTATTTTGAAATCCTGAATAATTTTTGAAATTATGCACATGTTTTGAATTCGTGAAGTTTTTTGAGTAATCTTAAACATTTAATAATTTTGTGTACTTTTTTAAAAATGGTTAAAATTTATTGAATTCATGAAGATTTTTTCTTAAATTCGGGGGATACCACACATCATGATGGACCTGACATCCGGTAGGTATCGGACAACCGGTACAGATGACATAGGTTTTGTCAAGTGGCGACCGGATTTCTGGTGTGTACTAGACATCCAGACCATGCTACTATTGCTCTAGATAGGGCGTTGACCAGACATCTGGTCCAGATGGCTTCGCTTTTGTTGAAGGGGTATCGGATTTCCGGTGGCTAGATGTCAGACTGGACATCTCACTACAGGAATCAGCTACTTTGCCGTCTGCCACGGCGGACGGCAAAGGCATGAACGGTGGACGGCAAAGGCATGAACGGCGGACGGCAAAGGCCTTTGCCGTCAGCCGCGGACGGCAAAAGACTCCGGCAAAGTAGGCTACGGCAAAGACCTACTTTGCCATCTGTTGGCAGATGGCAAAGAGACCAAATAGGCATTAATTCTGTTTCTTCTTATATCAATTCATTTTCACAGAAAATCAAACACAGATATATATATGACCAATATAGCATATCCAACACATATTACCAATACTCATGAACACATATATATCCAACACATATCCAACACATGTTACCAATATATAGTCATGAACACATATATATCCAACACATATCCATGAACACATATCCAACAAATATTACAAGGAATGATCTAAAACTAAATATCTATTTTCCTAAAAAACTATCTTATTACTAAGATCTTCTCCGGATCTTCTTCTTTTCTTCCAACCTGCATAACAAAAACACTAAGAAAGAGAGAATGGGTTAGGAGTAGAAATGTAGAATTTCACTTGGTGAAATGCAATGCTGTAGGAGCCAGTACTTGAGATCAAGATAATCTTAGTTAAGATCCTGATTTTCAAAGTGATCTTAATTATAAAGCCAAATAGAGTAAACCAATACCAAAGAGCCAAAGGAGAGAACCAGCCAAGGACCCAATCAAGAGGCCACCACAATTAGCAGTAAGTTAAATGCCAACACAAAGACCACTATCAGTACTAGCTCCAGGAATTAAGCCAACTAAAAACTAGTGATTAAAGCCAAAGATTAGACTTCATCACCAAAGTCAGTTTTGTCTAGTGACAATAGGTACATGTCACTGTGCAACGCCAAAAACAAAGCTCCAGGAGGAGATATATATCACAACCAGCCAACCAGACCAAGTCCCAACACATCCAACCACCAGCAGCTTAGAAGAGATAACTATTAAGGAGAGCTACAGAAGACCTCAAGGTATACTTGAGGGATTATGTGCTCAGACAGCCTGGAAGTGCCAGGGCTAGTTCATCACAGCACAGGGATAGTCACATGTAAATTAAGCCTAAGAGAGGGGGGCTCAGACCAGCATCACTGCCCAAATCAGATGTAGTATCTGTCTTATCAGTAGAAAACTAGGAAAGTAACAGCCAAAACCAAGTATAGCATCTGTTCATAGGCTATTAGAAAGAGACAAATAGGAATAGCCAAACCAAGTGGTATCTGTTCATATCAGTATTAGAAGTAAAATAACTAAGAACAAGTGAGTATCCGTTCATGAGTAAAGTAACTGACCAAAGTAACAACTCCAGGATCAACTAAACAGAACAGAGCAGTACAGGAGTATATATACTTCACAAATACACATAGATGGTCACTGACCAAAACCCTGACACAGCAAGAATCCATCACAGAGAGCTCCAATACAAGTTGATGCTCATCTACAGCAGCTAACCACAGCTAATAGAGCCTCACATCCAACAAGATCAAGAGCTAGAGCTATGCATTAGAGAGATCAGGAGGGGAGCAAGGAGAAGCTCACCAAAAGGAGTTGTAGCCGAAGTAGGATGCAGCCACACCATCACTATGGTGTGACCAGCATCACAACCAACACCACCACAACAAGCCGGAGCTTGCCAGAGAGCACCACAACGGCGGCACCAGTGAGAGCACGGGCACGAAGGCGCCAACCAGGGGCACCGCAGCATGGAGGCGCCACCCAGGGGCACCACCGCGCCACGGCACATCCAGCACCGCCGGAGGATCCTCACGGCGACCGAAGCAACACCGGAGTCACGCCGGCGATGTGGTGGCCGAAACCCTAGCCGCAGGGGAGGGTCACGCGTGGTCGCAGGAGGACGCAGTGGGGCGGGTGGGCCGGCGACGTGGGCGGCGCCGGGCGGCGCGTGGCGGGGCGTCGGCGGGTGGGGTGGGGGCTG
>NC_057814.1:16785632-16791716 GCF_018294505.1 Triticum aestivum | reverse complement strand
GGATTTGGTTTGCCGTCCGCCGTTTTGTCTCTTTGCCGTCTGCTAGCAGACGGCAAAGAGGGGGCTTTTTTTCCCGTAAACGGCTCGTTAGTGGGGGGCCACCTCTCTCTTTGCCGTCCGCCAGCTGACGGCAAAGAAGTGACTGATGGCAAAGGCCTGTTTTGCCGTCTGCCATTTCTTTGCCGTCTGCTTTTGGGTAGCTGATGGCAAAGACCTTCTTTACCATCTGCTAGCAGACGGCAAAGAGCTGGCAGATGGCAAATTAGCTGATTCCATTAGTGTCTGGTGCGTACCGGACATTCGGTGGCAACCTAAATGGTTCACTGGGTTTACACAAGCTTACATAAATAGTGTTTCTCGATTATGGAGGTGACAAAAGGTTCGTCGTAACGGGTTACGTCGACGCAAGTTTTGACACTGATCCAGATGACTCTAATTCTCAATCTGGATACATATTAAAAGTGGGAGCAATTAGCTAGAGTAGCTCCATGCAGAGCATTGTTGACATAGAAATTTGCAAAATACAGACGGATCTGAATATGGCAGACCCGTTGACTAAACTTCTATCACAAGCAAAACATGATCACACCTTAGTACTTTTTGGGTGTTAATCACATGGCGATGTGAACAAAGATTACTGACTCCAGTAAACCCTTTGAGTGTTGGTCACATGGCGATGTGAACTATGGGTGTTAATCACATGGTGATGTGAACTATTGGTGTTAAATCACATGGCGGTGTGAACTAGATTATTGACTCTAGTGCAAGTGGGAGACTGAAGGAAATATGCCCTAGAGGCAATAATAAAGTTGTTATTTATATTTCCTTATATCATGATAAATGTTTATTATTCATGCTAGAATTATATTAACCGGAAACTTAGTGCATGTGTGAATACATAGACAAACAGAGTGTCACTAGTATGCCTCTACTTGACTAGCTCATTGAATCAAAGATGGTTAAGTTTCCTAGCCATAGACATGAGTTGTTATTTGATTAACGGGATCACATCATTAGAGAATGATGTGATTGACTTGACCCATTCCGTTAGCTTAGCACTTGATCGTTTAGTATGTTGCTATTGCTTTCTTCATGACATATACATGTTCCTATGACCATGAGATTATGCAACTCCCGAATACCGGAGGAACACTTTGTGTGCTATCAAACGTCACAACGTAACTGGGTGATTATAAAGATGCTCTATAGGTGTCTCCGATGGTGTTTGTTGAGTTGGCATAGATCGAGGTTAGGATTTGTCACTCCAATTGTCGGAGAGGTATCACTGGGCCCTCTCGGTAATGCACATCACTATAAGCCTTGCAAGCAATGTGACTAATGAGTTAGTTACGGGATGATGCATTGCGGAACGAGTAAAGAGAATTGCCGGTAACGAGATTGAACTAGGTATTGAGATACCGACGATCGAATCTCGGGCAAGTAACATACCGATGACAAGGGGAACAACGTATGTTGTTATGCGGTTTGACCGATAAAGATCTTCGTAGAATATGTGGGAGCCAATACGAGCATCCAGGTTCCGCTATTGGTTATTGACCGGAGATGTGTCTCGGTCATGTCTACATAGTTCTCGAACCCGTAGGGTTCGCACGCTTAACGTTCGATGACGATTTGTATTATGAGTTATGTGATTTGATGACCGAAGTTTGTTCAGAGTCCCGAATGAGATCGGAGACATGACGAGGAGTCTCGAAATGGTCGAGAGGTAAAGATCGATATATTAGAAGGCTATATTCAGACATCGGAAAGGTTCTGAGTGATCCGGGTATTTTCGGAGTACCAGGGGAGTTACGGGAATACGGGAGTACATGTGGGCCTTAGTAGGCTATAGGGGAAAAAGAGGAGAAGCCACGAGGGCTGGCCACGCGCCCCCCATGGGCCTAGTCCGAATTGGACTAGGGGAGGGGCTGCGCCCCCTCTTTTCTTCTCCTCCCCCTCTCCTTCCTTCCCCCTCCTAGTAGGAGGAGGATTCCTCCCCCCTTTGGCGCGCCTAGAGAGGTCGGCCGGCCTCCCCTCCCTCTTTTATATACGTCGGGAGGGGGGCACCCTAGGACACACAAGTTGATTGTTCCAAGCCGTGTGCGGTACCCACCTCCACCATATTCCACCTCGGTCATATCGTAGCGGTGCTTAGGCGAAAGCCCTGCGTCGGTAACTTCATCATCACCGTCATCATACAGTCGTGCTGACGAAACTCTCCCTCGGCACTCTGCTGGATCGTGAGTTCGTGGGACGTCATCGAGCTGAACGTGTGCTGAACTCGGAGGTGCCGTGCGTTCGGTACTTGGATCGGCCAGATCGTGAAGACGTATGACTTCATCAACCGCGTTGTCATAACGCTTCCGCTTACGGTCTACGAGGGTACATAGACAACACTCTCCCCTCTCGTTGCTATGCATCAGCATGATCTTGCGTGTGCATAGGAATTTTTTTGAAATTACTATGTTCCCCAACACTACCCCCTCTAAATGGTGCATGATCTCTACAGTAAAGAGTAAACCGATTAAGGTTACACCTATATACGTTTGTTTCTCCGTTCTTGAGCCATATTCATTTAAATGGGTTGATGATCCACACAGAAATGATCCCACGTGCACTAGAACCTATGATACACTTAGTAAACATGATTAGTCCCATGCATGTATATACTCATTAACACCAAAACATACTTAAGGGCAAGATTGCATTTTCAGGAGTGTATTCCGAGACAAAGTACATTGAGTGACCTTAGCTTTTTCTTCTCTTAGGGTTAGTGACTCACATGGCCCTTCAAAATTTATGAGGTTATTCCATGTTGTTTACGTATGCTTTTTTTTGTTAGCAGGCCAATGGAGAAATATCATGAAGCGACCATCAAATCCGGACATTTGTTTTTAAATCATAATTTTTTATCTACAAAAGCCAAGAACAATGCAGATGCACACATGCACGTGCACCAACACCTCACAAACCTATTCACACAACACCTACTAACACGGAGTCTTGGAGTTTCAATATTCGCAAAGTTGCCATAGGCGTATCAATACTACTAGGAAAAACCTTATCAATGGCACTGGTTTTTGAGCTACCAGTAGCGCGGGTGCCCGCGCTACTGCTACGGCGCTACAGCTATTTTGTAGCAGTAGCGCTTGTTTAGGCCAGCGCTACTGGTATGTTCAGATACTAGTAGCGCGCCTCTGGAAAGCGCTACTGGTAAATGAGCGCTGCTGGTAATATTTTGGCACGCGTCACTGCTAAAATTTATGTTTTTTTTTGTATTTTGGCGTTGTACATGTTTAAACAGATATATCTTTTATACAATAACAACTCATCATGAACTAGTCTGTTTAAATAGCATATTCATTACCACTAGTCATCAACACCAAACAATGTTCGTCAATGAGACATCATATAACAAGTTGGTCACTAGTCATAATCACAACTCCTCCTCCTCCTCATCAACTCTAACACATTGTAGCACATAATAACACATTCTACCTAGGACCTACTCGTCTCATAGGACCTAGTCTACCCTCTCTTAGGTAAAATATCATAAAACAAGATAGGCATTGACTCTCCATTAAGGAAAATGGACTCTCCATAATGAAGAACGAAGATCATCCTGTCTCCAAGTCTTGGCCTACGCACAATATTGCTTCCAAGTAGCTCTCTACGATGGTCGAAACATTTTTTCCAATCATTTATTATCATGGCTTCCTCGCTTTTAGAAATCCGATATGGACAGGAGTGATGTGGATACTGCGGCTGACCTGGCCGTGGTGGCCGTAAGCTCATAACATCAACCGGACCTCTTGACAACATCAGATGAGGCACACAATCCATCGGGATTTTCTGTTTAAAAACATAGTAATAACTTTGTAGTTAGCAATGTAGTTTAGTTTTAGAAGAATTTATGCAAATGATACAGGGATGTCGTAATAGTAGAAAATCTTACCATGCTATCTCCATTGATGTTACCGTAGCACACCGCGTGCACTAGTGGCACATATTGACCATAATTTTGAGGAATTCGATAATAGCTATTGTAATTCTCAAGATCAGTAAATAATGCGATAAGACCATCTTTCTCCTTATAAGTTAATTGTGCTTCATCATTGTAGTAGTAGGTTCTGTCTACCATCTTCCGTACATTTTTCGAAGAATGAAAATAAGCTGTCAATGGAAATAAGTTGTCAACTATTTTGAAATAAACAATATAAATTACTTAATAAATATGTTTGAGAAACTCACACAGCGGTAGAACTAGAAGCGTATCAACAAGGACCCAAATGGTCATATTCTTTTCGTCGATGTCAGGATCACCAAGATCGAAGGTGAGAAGCATACCCTCATGAAAATCATACGCCTTGGAAAGTGCTTCCCAATTCAGGCAACCAAAATTGGAGGAGTTCACAGAATTGTATAGATTTACAGAAAATCATAACCATGATGGGTCCTTAGTTGAATTATCTTTGTCTCCATGCTTTCATGATCTTCAAAACCCATCTTCTCCACGACATAGCCTCTTGCATGGCATGGGATAAGCTAGTCGAATTGTAAAAGACGGAAATTACACGTTGAAGAAGGAGAGAAGTTGTGCAAAAAATAACAAAAAACTCTTGTTGTCGTTGCGTACCGTTTCAACATCGAAGGTCTCTTGGAGCTTGATGCTGAAGCGCCGACCTTCTACCAGGTGAGGCCTGTCGCACAGACCACGCTCATCTTCACAGTACTCGCACATAGCGAATTCCCTTTCGTCGTCAGACATTTCCTAATAGGTAATTAATAATCCATCATCGAATACATATATAGTAATTTGTAGCAAAGATCATCATATAACAACTAAAACACCTAAAATTTGTAGTTTGTAGTAGTTTGTAGCAAAGATCATCATCGAACCTAGTTTGTAGCAAAGATCATCATATAATCCATCATCGAATACATATATAGTAGTTTGTAGCACAAACCGCGCTCATCTTTTGCATTCAATAAGCAAATAACTAATAGGTAACTAATAATCCATCATCAAATACATATATAGTAGTTTGTAGCAAAGATCATCATATAATATCACTAATACATCTCGAATAATAGCTCCTCTAGGTTCAGTGGGCCGCGGTGGACATCTAAAGAGAAGGAACCATCATAGGATCATAGCTCCGGTGAGATCCTTGAAGAATCTACTAGGTATTGGAGAACCTGCCATCCGCCAACGCAACCATGTAGCGCTGGACGTGCGCGTCCTCCTCCGTGCACGGTGCTGTACCACCTGCGCGGGGGACTCAAGCCTCTGCACCGATGCAGGCCCACGTGACCGCCACCAAAGACACTCCGGGTCGACGACGTGCTGGCTCCTCACTAAGCTGCGCTCACCAGAAGGTAGCACAACCCAGTACCAGCCCGGCGGAGCCCAGTCCCGGACATGGCCCCTCGGCTCCAGCAGGAATCCTCCGTCGAGTCGACGACGAGGATGCGGGATAGGCATTAGCGACATCGAGAACAAAATGCTTAATTATGAAAAGAAAATTAATAAACACTTAGCAAAATTCGGCATGACCTTTGCTAAAAGCAGGACATATCGAGCGCCTGAAATTTGCCAGAACGTAAACGAATCGACATTTCTGGCAAAACATAGGCCACTCGGAAAAATATGACATGTCCAAAATGTGACATGTTCAAAATATGACATGTCCACTTCAAATTTGCATATAACAGGAAAAATTGCTTTAACTAAAAAAAACAATTGCTTTAACTAAAAAAATACCTAGAATTCTGTTAACTACACCTAAAACAACTAAAACACCTAAAATTCTGTTAACTACACCTAAAACAACTAAAACACCTAAAATTCTGTTAAATACACCTAAAACACCTAAATTCTATTAACTACACCTAACTAAAAACCTAGCTAAATTTTTGTCCTAACTTTAAAACCTGGCTAAATTTAAAAACCTAGGGTTCATACGAATTAACTAGGGTTCATACTACCTAATCTGTCCTAGCTAGGGTTCGATCGTAACCTACATTATTCTAAGAACCTACATTTTTTCAACTATATAGGATTCAAAATAACTACTCTCTAAT
>NC_057814.1:16779286-16785116 GCF_018294505.1 Triticum aestivum | reverse complement strand
GCGGCCGACGGGGGAAGAGGGCCCGCGCGAGGGTGGGCGGCCGGAGTAGGACGCAGGGGCGGCAGCCGGATCGGGGGATTGAGGGATTCTGTGAGTGTGAGCGTGTGAGTGTGAGTGAGTGAGAGGGGAGGGGCGCGCGGGCCGGCACGGAGGAAGCAGAGGTGGGCTTAGCGGCAGCGCGGCGGAGGAGGCCCAGCGCTATAGCTAAAGCTGCAACAGGGGGCCGAGAGCGTGGCCCATCAACAGCAGCGCTGGCCTGGAAATCCCGCGCTACTGCTAACGTGCGCGTACAACGCTGGTGTTGTCCGACACTACTGGTAAATAGCAGTAGCGTGGGGTATTTAACCAACGCTACTGCTAAATGTCTACTTATAAGCATTTTCCTACTAGTGCAAGGAATGCCTACAAGTTTGAGCTTTGGTGGACTAATTTTCGTGTTTATTAGGGATTGTTGTTGTGCATGTCTTTGTATTTTTTTTACCGATTCAGCAAATATAGATCGCTGGTTAAAACAATGCACTGATGTTCTTACACATTGTGTTCTTACACAAGGGACAACTGCTGTGAAAGTAAAAAGTCATAAAAGGGACAACGCAAATAGAGTACAAGGCCAGGCAGGCCTGGCCCATTAATCTGTCCAACCTAGCCCATACAAGGAAGCAGAGTGTGTGCAGAGGTTGGTATGGGGAGCCGGAGGAGATCACCGCCGCCGCCGCCGTGTATACACAGTCGCCGGTGGTCGTGAGCTCTCCTTCCTCTTCCCTTGAGGTATGTACGCTCTATTAACGTTTATCCCCTCCTCTCCAAACAGTACCATGGACTGGATGCCCTCCTATCACGCAAGAGCCTTTAGAACTAGAGACCCGAATAAGTGCTACGAGCCCTTGGCGCACCTCCTCAGCTAGGGTCTAGGTGAATGACTGTTTTTTTTTTTGCTAATAGACTGACTGTTGTTGATCTTAAGCCCAATTGATGAACCCTAGTTTTTTCCATGTTAATTTTGGTGATTCTCACCTAATGCACATTCCAGTGTGATGGAAATCTCTGCTTTGTGTGGGTATGCTTTTTACGTTTGATCCAACGAGATTGTACGTCTGTCTTTTTAAGTAATTATCGATGATGGTAGTGCTCATCAGCACCAGTATAGTCTGCTAAAATTCCGTCTTATCAATGTCTTGCTGATCTGTTGTATCACTAGGGTGTTATTTTTGTCTACTGCAGTTTACTGTATAGATTGTGCCTACAGGTCATCTCATTCAGAAACCTTACATGCACTATTTCACCTGACTAATGCATTGCCTTGATAGAGGAAATAACTAGTTAAACATTAAGAGGAACAACAGTTTGCCGGGCTAATGCATACCATAAATAATAATCACTGTTTATTTACTCGAATGTATACTATGGCACGCAAAACCTGCTACAAATTACTCCATCTTTATTAGAGTGCTTTAACAAAACAGCAAAAGTCTATCATGCTGGACAAGAAACGCAACAGCACATTCAGAAACAACGATAGGGATAACCGGATAATTCACCACCAAACACCATAACTAGTGTAACAGTTTTGATGAAAACGTGCAGCAGCAGCAGCAGCAGCTTGACAAAGATAACAAAAACGAACAAACAAGCCTGACAAGACCAACTCACGTGCACAAAGAACAGAGGAGAGAGTGATCAACCGTATCTCACTACAACTGTGAATGGAAACAGATTGGACCTGCCGCGTCTATCACTCTCAGCTTTTAGCTCATTGGCTGCATCGATCAAAGAAATGTTATTACCGTAGCCGCTGAGGCGCACCTGTTTAAGGTTCGTCAAGTGTTGGATGCCAACAATGCTCTTATGCCAACCTCCGAAGTCCAATTCAAGTATCTCGAGCTTTGTCATGGAGTCTTCCTCAAAACTGAAAACTTTGGGAGTTTTAGCAGCATTTATCACTCTCATATTCTTGAGCATACGAAACTTGTGGGCGCTCCGTGCAACCAGATCTTCATCAATGTAAAAATGCACCTGAAACAAGATGCTATTCAGGATGGGAGCCTTACAAAGGACCTCAAATGGTTGGTCGCCTACAAGTTCTGCGCATGAAATGGTGAACTCGGTGAGAAAGGCGAGTGAACCGACCCAGTCTGGAATCCGAGAAATATATCCAGCAAACCTAAGGTACCGCAGAAGCTGTGGTGGCGTGTCGAGGTCCATGAGATAGTCCATGTCATTTCTATAGACATCATTCAACTCTCCCACATCGAGCCACCGAAGGGATGATGTCTTACTTAGTGAGCATTTAAACTCTCGTCTAATATCACTATCCTGCTCGGACCTTCTATCGAGATAGACAAATATCCGTTCCAATTGTTGTAGATCACCGATCTCTATGGCAACCTCAACATTTCTAATGATTGCTCTACTCACCTCACGCAATGCCTTCATTTTTGAGATCCCTTTAGGCAATGTCCATAGGGCAGTCCAATTTTTCCTATTGGAGAACATCAGCCTCTCAAGTTTTGTAAGCTTTATCACACTGTTTGGAAGCGTCTCGAGGAGAGTATCATCGACATCAAGTGTTTGCAAATGCTCTAGGTCGCAGATTTCTGGAGGCATGACACTGACATCTGTACCTCTCAAGCTCAAGAACTTAAGAAGGTACATCTTGCAAATGTACCTCAAATGCTTGTTGTTTAGGTCCTTGCAGTCTTCCAGATCAAGTACCCTCAGCAGTTTGAACTTTCCTAGTTGATCGAGCAGCAAGTTGTCTCCTTCGGAATGAAATGTGGTCAATGACCGTACGTGCTTCGTGTTCATCCCCTCGATAACATTCACCATTCCACTCCCCATTGTGCCTTTCTCTGTTGGGGAGTAATTTCTCCCCTGCTTTGCATCATGGATGGAGAGGCGGCGAACGATATCATATGACATTCCTTCATACTGAATGCCTACCAAGCTAACGAAGTTAGCCTCTATTGATTTAGATACCATGACCTCAAGCATCATGTCGTGCACCCGACACAAATCCACTCTATTATAGTAGGTGACTATACAGCCGGCTTGGTCAATCATACTCCTATTCACTAGCTCATTGAAGTAGGCCTCTGCAGTCTCCATCAAAGTAAGCCCCCGCTTCTCAGGTATCAATCCTTCAGCAATCCATCTTCTCAAGAGCCTGTCTTTGCTGATCTGATAATCCTCTGGGAAAATGCTAACATACATCATGCAACGCTTGAGGTCATGAGGCAGATAGTTGAAGCTAAGTGTGATGATATTCCTCATCCCCACAAGGGCTGGGTTGGTCTCCATCTGTGAACCAATTGATCTACAAAGTGTTTCCCTCATATGGCTGCTCTCTGGAGAGGAATAGCTTGCTAAAAGGCTTCCAATGCTAACAATAGCTAATGGCAGTCCATTGCATTTTTTCAAAATATTGTTCATTGAAGCTTTCAGCTCCTCTGGGCAAGAGGTACTCTTGGGGCCAAAAGCTCTCCTCACAAACAACTTCTTAGAGTCTTCCAAACTGAGTCGTTGGATACTGTAGTATTTACATACACTACCTCCACTGCATTCTTTCCCCACACTATCTATCCGAGTGGTCACAATGATTCTGCTGCCGTATGTGGTTTTTGGCATTTTGGAGCGTATTGTAGCCCACGCTGCTATTGTCCATACATCGTCGATCACAATGAGGTACCTGGTTTCATCATAGATATTCCAAGTTACACGCAATAAAGCTAGCACTATAAGCAATTATAGGTTCCATTTGTGGTATAATACTCTATTGACGTTAATTTATACGGACTCATTAGTGTTGAGAATTTTCTCTGAAACTGAACCATGTGTTAGTCAGCACTGATGGTTATAAGACAGGTTTTCCCTGCCAGCAAAGATGCGTTTTGGTGTAACAACAGCTGAGATAGAAACTCTTCTCAAGGGAATGTTGTGAATGATGTGAGTTACTCCATCCATTTCAAAATATAGCGCATACTAGTGTTTTCCTAAGTCGGCATTTATAAAGTTTGACCAAAATAATAGAAAAAATTATCAATATCCACAATTCATAATCATAAAATTAGATCCATCATGATACATTATCGTATACCGTATTTATTTGATATTGCTGATGCTGGAATTGTTCTGTAACTTGGTCAAACCTTGTAAGTTTCAACTTTTGATAAAAATAATATACACACCAAACCGGGTCTTATCTCCTGACCGGTGAGGATGTAGCACTGATGCCAGTGCAAGTGGCCATTTCATTTTGAAATCGTGGGTTTGTTAGTTCTCGCTCAGAATTCACAAACCATCAAAACCCAATTATAATAAAAATCCAGTTTATATCTCAGTCATCCTAATTAGATCAAGAATACAATCAATGGAGTAGATTATTTAGCCTATGTAGAATTTTAGATCAATGTGGTGCTTGTTTGCTTCTTGTTTTCATTAATATAATAATAAATATATGTAGATACATAGATACATATATACATATTATAATTGATATAGTCTCTTTATGTTTGCATACCTCTTGCCTTTGAGCTGTTCCTTGAGCGTGCTGGTCAGTTCCTCCACATCCATTCTGTCAATGTTACCCACGGTATCCTGTTCCTCTTCTTCCATGATGACTTTCTCATTTCTTGACTTGACAGTGGCAATCTGCTCCAGCACGCGTTTCAGCAGCGCACGCAGGTCGTTCCCGCCGTCGAACGCCTGAGACACGGACACTTGGGCTTGGCGATCGAACATGGTCTCCAGCTGCCGGCAAACTTCCATGGCGAGCGTAGTTTTACCGAGCCCTCCAAACCCCACGATGGAAAAAACCTGAAGCTTGCCATCCTTTTCCTTCTCCATCATGGCCACCAGGATCTTAGCCTGCTCCTGGATGCCGACGAACTGATCAGGGTCGTCAGCATCGGCAGGGCGAAGGGCTTGCGCTGACTCCGCCCACACTGCCGGCACATGAGCGAACGGAGCTGAGGGGCGTAGTGCCTGGCAGCTAGAGCTGTAACGAGCATGGCGCTCGCTGATGGTGACAGCTCGGGAGCGCAGGGCCCTGATGTTACCGGCGAGGAGACGCCGTGGAAAAAGGGTCACAAGCAGGCGCTTGGACCGGACGAGAAAGCCGTCGCTCGGGCGGCGCTTGATTCGGAGTAAATAGAGGTCGATGCAGTCGTCTGCATCGTATGCGAGCTCGCGCACCTGCTTCATCCACTCCCGGACGAAGTGGTCCACGGCGCCGTCCTCTGCTTCGGACTGCATGCGGAGGACGGCGTTCATGGTGGCCAGCTCGTCCCTTAGCTCAACGACCTCGCGGCCCACGGCGCGGAGCAGCCAAACCTCGTTGGCCATCAGCTGCCCAACATTGCTCACCAGGGAGTGCGCCGTGCGCTCCATTATTCTTCCTCTCTCTCTTTCCGCTACTGTGTGGATTTAGACCGAGTTTGTGCCGTGCAAATGGCAATGCTCATCCCACTTGCAGCAAAGGTTGGACTTTATATCTGGTAACCAGAGTTATTGGTGTACTCTTTCTTTACTAAAGATATAACTCTCCTCAGTCTGCATCCTCGTTTTACTCGCCGGCCATAAAAATCTCAATTACATACTCTCTCTCCTGACCTATATTAAATATGATTTCAGATACTCCCTCCCCGGAAATATTTTCGGCCGGAGGGAGTATATCTTTAGTTAAACATCAAAATTTTAACTCCGGGTGTTGATTAACATATTTAGACTGAAAACATGATCTCTCTCCCCCTCTACCTCCCTCTCTTTACCTACAACTGTGTTGATAAATGTTTCAATAATATTTTAATTTTATTGATTGCTACTATAATCTTAT
>NC_057814.1:16775459-16779043 GCF_018294505.1 Triticum aestivum | reverse complement strand
TTATAACTTGCGATTTTCTTAAACAATCAATGCAGTCCACTTTAACCACTATGATGGCATATACCCCAAATGACGACGGGCGTGCATATAAAACGGAAGTGTATCAAGACATGTAAATCCATATGAAACGGAAGAGTATCAAATCCTTTAGGTCTGTGCAGTCAAGTCTAATCACATTACTTTCAATTCCATTGTCTACAAAGGTCATAACCTATATAACTATTATATTTTACAAATACTACCTGAGAAAATAGAGAGAGAGAGAGAGAGAGAGAGAGAGAGAGAGAGAGATATGGCCCAGAAATCCTATGTTTGATCAAGTACAATAGGTATCTTAATAATTATGCCCTAGATGTCATAATATACCTAAACATCATCCAACATAATAATTTGGAGTAGTTTTTTTTTTTGGATTGAGGGGCATGCCCCCGATTTCATTTCATTGCATGAAAGGAAATGCAGCTGTGTAATACGCGTGTAGTTTAAAATTTGGAGTAGTTTACATGGTTACAGTAGTGACTCAGTCTATGGAGTGTAGCGTGACTTCAAATGCAGCTGTGTAATACGCGTGAAGTCGATCAAGCCTCGAAAACTAACAAATCAGTCGACTTGCCGGCAAAAGTGGATCACCGACTAAAATAAAACTACATAGTATTAAAATACTGATATAGTGACATGGACTACTGTATTAGTAAGAAACCAAACTAGAGCATGTACTTCAGTATTAGCATGCATGCATCCGGGCTTAGGGCATCTCCAATAGCTGTGGTTCCTTTTCTTTTCTTTCTTTGAGCAAGTGTGCATACGTTCTAGCAATATATGGCAGGAGAAAAGAAGCTGCCGCTGAAACGTGGCTAATTGGAGGCCAATTATTTTCTTGCCGCACGGCACGGGAAAAGGTATTAGATGAAGAGAAAAAGAGAGTTCGATGTGTTGGTCCACAGTCTGTCGACAGAAAATTAAGGACAGAAAATTGAGGTGCACCATCCTGGCCCCTCGCTGCTTCTCTTCTGGATAGTGTACTCAACGCCACACAATACTGTAAGGTATGCAAGACTGCAAGTAGCTAGCTAGCTTGAGAGAGACAGACCGAATCTGACGTGCCCAACATGTGCACTGAAATGAGACTAGGTGCATCGGTTAGGCAGTGCCTTTCATGTAGTACTTCCTCCTACCCCAGTCGGGCGTTGGCTCCTTGCTGATAACCTCAAGCAAATGGGTCAGACGTTTACGCCAACTTGCATCCTGTCTTGATCCTGCGATGCTTCGACTCGCCAAATTTTGTGCAACTTGAGAAAACAAGGTTGCTTCAAACTTTTCTTTAGAAAATGAGGCTTTTCACGCCATGTTTTAGAGAAAGCTAACCAATTAGTACTGCCAGGGTAAGCTGGAAGACGCTTTCGTCTGCCAAGAAGCCACAACCATACACAAAAATACAACAATAGAAAGAAAGTAAAAGGCGGCACCGCGCTGTCACAAAAGCAGCGAGGCAAGAGGTTTCGACAACCGGTGAAGAACATCATCCTACACCACTTCTTGCCAGCCGGTCACCAAGCTAATAAAGGATTTCTATTTTAGAGATCAATCACCGTGATCGTCTAGTAATAGAATTCCTTTCGTGAATACACAAGGAATTGCACATATTTTCATTGATAGTTAGGAGAGAACAATACGATGTGCCATAGCAAGTATGGGTAAGAAGTAAGAACACAATAGAGGAAAACACCACAACGCTAAACTCGCCTAGCCCGACCTCCATCTAAGGCAAGGATACGAGACACATCGCACCTAGGCCGCGTCACGACCAACGGGAGGACCTTCATCGTGCCGCGAAAACTCTAGCACGTAGAATCAACATATCACCCACCCTGAGGCGTTGTCTCCTTGCAGATAGCCTGAAGCAAATGCCTCAGACGTTTGTGCCAACTTGCATCCTGTCTTGATCCTGCGACGCTTCAACTTGCCAAATTTTGTGCAACTTGACAACACAAGGCTGCTTCCAACTTTTCTTTAGAAAATGAGGCTTTCCAGTCCATGCTTTATAGAAAGCTAACCAATTAGTCCTACCAGGGTAAGCTGGAGGACGCTTTGGTCTGCCTCGAAGCCACAACCATACAGAGAAATAAACCAATGGAAAGAAAGTAAAAGGCGGCAAGAGGTTTCGACAACCCGTGAAGAACATCATCCTACACCGCTTCTTGCCAGCCAGTCCCCAAGCTAATAAAGGATTTGTATTTTAGAGATCAATCACCGTGACCGTTTAGTAGTAGAATTCTTTTGGCGAATACACAAAGAATTGCGCATATTTTCATTAATAGTTGGGAGAGAACAATACGAGGCGCCATAACAAGTGTGGGTAAGAATATAATAGAGGAAAACACCACAACGCTAAACCCGCCCAGCCTGACCTCCAAGGAGACGAGACATATCGCACCTAGAATTCTTTTGGCGAATACACATCCTGTGTGCCGAGAGAGTCGGCATGTGGGTTGCAGGACCTGGCTACGCCGAAGGAGGAGACCATGGAGGAAGCATCGACGATTTCGTACATTGCGCCCCAGATGTCGAGGCCTTAGAAGCAGCCCAAACCAAGCATGGCGACAAACATCTTCCATTACAAGACTGAGGACTACACGAGCAACTAAAACAACGCCTTTAAGAAGGGGATGACACTATAATGCTGCCATTGTCCAATCCGATGAACCAGGCCTATTGCTTCCACCGGTGCGTGAAGAGGGGCACGGAGAAAGGCCTTTGTCAGCGTCTCCAAGAAAGGGACGGTAACCGCAGGTGTTTCCACTACCAGCATCGACCTGTGACCGAGCATTTACAAAAATCAACGAATCTGGATCCATGGATGTGGAAGCCAAATTGCCGACCGGAGGGCAGCGGCCCGAGAGAAAGCCCTTAATTCTAGGGTCTGTAGAACTTCAAGTGCACTTCAAGTGCAGGTGTTGTCTCAAGAAAATGAAAATAGCGGAGGCCGGCGGCCAGAGAAAAAACCCTTGGTTCGAGGTTCTTTTTCTATGTCGTAATTGACTGTTGGTGATGTTTATCACTCCAGGTATCCAATAAAGGACCCCCTAAAAAAAGTATCATGTAACAGTTTTTGTTAGAAGCAAGAGTGGGAATTGGTGGAATAGTTCATTATATTACTTGAGCCTCCACTAATAGGAAAATGCTTATACATAGAATTTTAGCAGTATCGCCTGTTTGAGAGCCCACGCTACTGGTATGTACCAGTAACGCCGGCCAAAACGGGCGCTACTGCTACTGTATAGCAGCAGCGCTGGTTGGCGCGGGCCGCACTGCTGTTTAGCGGGCCCCCGGGCCAAAAAGGTAGGCCACTTAGCTGTAGCGTGTGATGTGCGCCAGCGCTACAGCTAGTGGGCTTAGCAGGAGCGCTGGCCTATTACTCGCGCTGCTGCTAAGCCCACTCCCTTCCCCGCACGCCGGCCGGCCTGCTCGCGTCCCCGGCCTCATCACTTAGCCACTCACACACTCCACACTCCTCCCTAAATCCCCCGCGCGCCGCCGTCGACCCCCGCACGCCGCCGTCCCCCGCGCCGGCCCTCCTCCCTGCG
>NC_057814.1:16770141-16775002 GCF_018294505.1 Triticum aestivum | reverse complement strand
CGAGAGGTACATCCTCTTCCCTCCTTCCTCCTCCTCCCTAGTTTCTTTTGAACCCTAGCTAGTTGAAAATTTTAGGTTTTTAATCTTAGTTGTTTAATCTTAGGAAAATGTAGGATGAAACCTAGCTAGTTAATCTTAGGATAATTTAGGTCTTTAATCTTAGTTGTTTAATCTTAGGTGTTTAATCTTAGTTGTTTAATCTTAGGATAATGTAGTATTAATCTTAGGATAATGTAGGTTTTTAATCTTAGTTGTTTAATCTTAGGTGTTTAAGCTTAGTTGTTTAATCTTAGGATAATGTAGTATGAACCCTAGCTAGTTAATCTTAGGATAATGTAGTATCAATCTTAGGATAATGTAGTATGAACCCTAGCTAGTTAATCTTAGGATCATATTTTGAACTATCACATTTGTTGTTTTTTTATTAAAAACAATTATTCCTGTTATATGCAAATTTGAAGTGGATATTTTGAAGTGGATATATGCCATATTTTGAACATGTCACAATCTTAGTTGTTTAACCGAGTGGCCTATGTTTTGCCAGAATGTTGATTCGTCCACGTTCTGGTAAATTTCAGGCGCTCGATATGTCTTGCTTTTAGCAAAGGTCATGCCAAATTTTGCTAAGTGTTTATTAATTTTGTTTTCATAATTAAGCATTTTGTTCTCGACGTCGACGATGCCTATACCGCATCCTCGTCGTCGACTCGGCGGAGGAGGCCTGCTTGAGCAGAGGGGCCATGTCCGGGACTGGGCTCCGCCGGGCTGGTTTGGTTGTGCTACCTTCCGGTGAGCGCAGCTTAGTGAGGAGCCAACCCGTCGTCGACCCGGAGCGTCTTTGGTGGCGGTCACGTGGGCCTACATCGGTGCAGACGCTTGAGTCCCCCGCGCAGGTGGTACAGCACCGTGGCACGGAAGAGGACGCGCACGTCCATCGCTACATGGTTGCGTTGGCAGACATCAGGTTCTCCAATACCTGGCAGATTCTTCAAGGATCTCACCGAAGCTATGATCCTGTGATGGTTTCTTCTCTTTGGGTGTCCACCGCTCGCGGCCCACTGAACCTAGAGGAGCTATTACACGAGATGCATTTGATAGGACATTATTAATTAACTATTATTCGAGATGTATTAGTGATATTATATGATGATCTTTGCTACAAACTACTATATATGTATTCGATGATGAATTATTAATTACCTATTAGTTATTTGCTTATTAAATGCATGCTAATTTGAATGCAGTAATTTGTTTTATCTCTATTATGATTTAGTTTTGCTTATTGAATGCACATCTATTTCAACAATGAACATATAGGAAATGTCTGACGACCAAAGGGAATTCGCTATGTGCGAGTACTGCGAAGATGAACGCGGTCTGTGCGACAGGCCTCACCTGGTAGAAGGTCCGCGCTTCAGCATCAAGCTCCAGGAGACCTTCGATGTTGAAACGGTATGCAACGACGACAAGTGTTTTTTGTTATTTTTTGCACGACTTCTCTGCTTCTTCAACGTGTAATTTTCGTCTTTTACAATTCAACTAGCTTATCCCATGTCATGCAAGACGCTATGTCTTGGAGAAGATGAGTTTTGAAGATCATGAAAGCATGGAGACAAAGATAATTCACCTAAGGACCCATCATGGTTATGATTTTGCTGTAAATCTATACAATTCTGTGAACTCGTCCAATTTTCGTTGCCTGAATTGGGAAGCACTTTGCAAGGCGTATGATTTTCATGAGGGTATGCTTCTCACCTTCGATCTTGGTGATCCTGACATCGACGAAAAGAATATGACCATTTGGGTCCTTGTTGACACGCTTCCAGTTCTACCGCTGTGTGAGTTTCTCAAACATATTTATTAAGTAATTTATATTGTTTATTTCAAAATAATTGACAGCTTATTTTCATTGACTGCTTATTTTCATTTTTCAAAAAATGTACGGAAGATGGTAGACAGAACCTACTACTACAATGATGAAGCACAATTAACTTATAAGGAGAAAGATGGTCTTATCACATTTTTTACTGATCTTGAGAATTACAATAGCTATTATCGAATTCTTCAAAATTATGGTCAACTAGATGATACCCCGCACGTTGTTGCGGGACTTGGTAGAGGGGCAACAACGCATGGATTTTTAGTTTTCACAATGTAAAATATCCGGATACAGAATTATTGACATGTTTTTTTCTCATTAGATATTGGTAAGCTACAAATCAACCATGTTAGATATATATACTGACCACAAACTGGATATATACATGCATGCGGTATTTACAGTATATCTACATACCACCAAGGCAGTTCTTGTCACTATGTTAACTCACTAATTGTACTTTCATGAATGTTAGGGTTAGCTTCACCGAATCTTGGACATCATTTGCATAATATTTTGAAAAATTAAGAATAAAGTAACCCACTTATTTGTAGAAGAATGCAGAAATTCTTATAAATGTAAAGATGCAGTACTGAAGTAGTATTTTCAGTTATAGTACCTTTTTGCGAATCAGTTCTAGTACTTCTTATTTCCACATTTTTCTATTGCCCTTAATAGAAAACCCAGAAAAATTTATAATATAAAGATAAGATTGTAATTTTATATATAGAATTGTGAAAAAATGCCATGTACGCGTGTATTGTGCCTTCTCCCGCTTACTGGTGACGCCGTAGCCGGCGGCGTGTCCCACTTAGCGGCACCATAGGGGAGGCTCCCGTTACCGGTGATGGTGTACTTGAGGGCGTGTCATGCGTAGCAGCACGATGGAGGCGGCCACCATGTTGCAGAGGAGGCGACATGACGTCTCTTGGCAAACATCATGAAAGGGAACTTGACATATTGTTTCAATACTTTAATTAGAACTGCAATCTGAAATGTAGCTCCAAAGTGAGGTGAATAAATCAGTAGCAGAAAGAATACAAACCTGGTCCTTACATAGATAGAACAACAGGCGGCTTCAGAATAAGCGCGAGCAGAAGTGCGCCCCAACAATTGCGTCAGACCAACGCACGTTCAGACCTGCCATCAAGGAGTTGAACATATAAATTCCATGGATGCTCACGGCACGTCTTGGCAATATTCTCAGCTTGGGGGTTTGGAAGGGGGCACTTGATTGAAACGACAGTGACCTGCTTGATCTAAGATGTGCTGCTGTACAAAGCATCAGCAGACCTCCATTGTTTTGGACGTGCAAGCTGCAGCATTGGCCTGCCGCCTATCCTTGTAGTAGGCCATGGCGGAAGTGCACGGAGGGTATTTAACGTAGGAAACTGAAAAGATGAACCGGAAAGGAAACCAATCCATGGAAACGGATGGGTTAATGCCTCAGTCAGTTTCACTTGCATTTGTGGCTGTATTTGTGATCGGAAGGACGCGGCCGTTGGTGGCGGAACATAAGACGATCAACAGCGAGTCAATGCGATGTATTTACGTATGGATTGGCGAGTTGATTCACCGAACTTAAAGTAGAGAAGGTGTTGTTGCAAGGCTATCTGTACGCTCGTCAAAATATTAACAAATTAATGGCCTAGGAGCATTCATGCAGTGGCCACAATCGGCACGTGAGAGAGAGAGAGAGAGAGAGAGAGAGAGAGAGAGAGAGAGAGATAGTCAGGGAGAGGTAATTGCCAGGGTGATATTGTAATCTGTAACTGAAGTGGTGACATGGCAATGTGCTGATGTGGACAATCTGCATGTTCAGAGAATGCCTTGTAGTGGGGATGAACTTCTTAAGAATATAAGATATGTGCCACTAGTGCACACGGTGTGCTACGGTAACATCAATGGAGATAGCATGGTAAGATTTTCTACTATTACGACATACGTGCATCTTTTGCATAAATTCTTCTAAAACTAAACTACATTGCTAACTAGAAAGTTATTACTATGTTTTTGAACAGAAAATCCCGATGAATTGTGTGCCTCATCAGATGTTGCCGACAGGTCGTGTTGATGTTATGAGCTTACGGCCACCACGGCCAGGTCAGCCGCAGTATCCACATCACTCCTGTCCATACCGGATTTCTAACAGCGAGGAAGCCATGATAATAAATGGTTGATGTTCCGACCATCGTAGAGAGCTACTTGAAAGCAACATTGTGCGTAGGCCAAGACTTGGAGACATGATGATCTCCGTTCTTCATTATGGAGAGTCCATTTTCCTTAATGGAGACTCAATGCCTATCTTGTTTTATGATATTTTACCTAAGAGAGGATAGAGTAGGTCCTAGTAGAATGTGTTATTATGTGCTACAATGTGTTAGAGTTGATGATGATGAGAAGGAGTTGTGATTATGACTAGTGACCAACCTGTTATATGATGTCTCATTGACGAACATTTTTTGGTGGTGACGACTAGTGGTAATGAATATGCTATTTAAACAGACTAGTTCATGATGAGTTGTTATTGTATAAAAGATATATTTGTTTAAACATGTACAACGTCAAAATACGAAAAAAACATAAACTTTAGCAGTGGCGCGGGCCAAAATATTACCAGCAGCGCTCATTTACCAGTAGCGCTTTCCAGAGGCGCAGTACTAGTATATGAACATACCAGTAGCGCTGGCCTAAACAAGCGCTACTGCTACAAAATAGCTGTAGCGCCGTAGCAGTAGCGTGGGTGCCCGCGCTACTGGTAGCTCAAAAACCAGCGCTACTGGTAAGGTTTTCCCTAATAGTGCTCGTGGGCATATATATAGGAGTACAATGATTAACTTGGAGTACAAGACAAGGTAGGACAAATCCTAGTCTATCTTATGTTTCCTAAATAAACATTATACTCAACATCCCCCCCCCCTACAGTTACAACGGTAGCGACGCGGACGGTGAGACTGGAGAAGAATCCGAAGGCAAGCCGAC
>NC_057814.1:16758831-16769817 GCF_018294505.1 Triticum aestivum | reverse complement strand
GGAGTGGAAACCGATGAGTTTGCGCAAGCAAAGCGGTAGCCCTTTGTGTAGGTTGTCGATGTAGCCGAGAGCGTAGGTGGTGTAGCTGTGGTCAAGGTAGCCGTGCGAAGAATGCCGTGGTCGATGTCGAGTCGGGTAGCCAGTGTCGAGGATGTCGCCATGGAGCCGCGGGCGCAAGGATGCGCCGAGTTAGCATGGGCACAGTGGTGTCGAAGTAGGGGTGCGCCGGGAAGAAAACGGTGTTGATGATGCATCGCGGCGGGTGTGCCAAGCCTAGTGACACATCGTGGATGAAGGCACGCATCGGTGTTGCCAGCACCGGGCATGCATAGACCGACGAAGACAAAGTTGACGAAGCGCCGCTCTAGGCTTGCCAGGCACGGGGACACATCATGGACGAAGGCATGCATCAGTGTTGCCAGCACCGGACATGCGTAGACGAGGGACCAGCAAGAGCTATACGCCATGTCGAGGAGTCAGAGAGGCTAGCAGAGAAGGGGACTCGACGACGTTAGTGGCGCCCGATGTCACCAACGGTGGTCGGAGTAGACGAAGTGGTCGAGGAAGATGACGGCAACGCTGGCGATGGGTTGGTGCTGGACAAAGCCGAAGGGGTGGACCGGTGGCGGCGGTGGCTACAGAGGTAGCGGCGGCGGAGGCCGAAGAAGAGTGGCGACGACAGCTAGGTTAGGAGCGCAACGGCGGTGATCGAAGTAGGCGAGGAACCCAATAGTGTGACGAAGACCGGCGCAGACAGTGGCGTTCCCGCGCTGAGGGAGACGGCGCGACACATACCAAGGGAGGTCGATGCGCGGTGACGGCCAAGGGGACAGCGGGCCGCGGCGCTACGGCCCGAAGGGGCGACGCAGCGGCAGCGGGCGGGTTGAGGCGACGGCGGGAAGACCTCGGGCGGCAGCAAGGACCGTGGGCAGCGGCGCTACATCCCAAAGGGGCGGCGCAACGGTGGAGCGCGGGTCGGTGCAACCGCGGGACGGCCTCGGGGCGGCGGCGGGGACCGCGTATCACAGCAGTACGGCCCGAAGGGGTGACATAGCGGCGACGTGCGAGTCGATGCAATCACGAGGAGAACCACGGTGCGGCGGCGCTGCGGCCCGACGAGGCGACGGAGCGGCAACCCGTTGCTCGATCGGTGGAGGTACACGCTGAAATCGGGGACGATCTTTACGGGACCTGCGGAGGTGCGAGCAACCGATGGGCCAGGTCGGTCGCGGAGCGTATATGGGCTGATCGTAACGGCGAGCGGGTGATCAAGACGATTGCGCGCGATATAAGGGACGCCGCTCGGTGCAGGCGGGGTGGCGCCGGAGTCCGAGATGAAGCCGGCGATGACGAACGGCGTGGGACATCGTGTGGAAGAGCGCGTCAGCACAGACACCCGGGCTGCCGAAGCAGCCGGCGCACGGGAAATGAGGCCCGAGCGACCAACATAGCGGCGACACCCGAGCTGAGGGAGCCGACGATCATATCGCAGTCGGGGACGAGGCCGGCGAGGTAGACCACAAGGCCGCCGTGCAGACGCGTCGGAGGTAGTTGGCGTGGATCGATGGGCGGGCCGACATGCGAACGACGACTATGATGGGCCACCGCATGGCGCGAGGCTGCCAGGTCAGGGCGATGCAGGTGCCCCGGTCGAAGGAGGGCGGTGACGGCCGGCGTAGATCAAGGGCGGGCCGGCACGCGGATGACTGCCGTGAGGGGTCGGTGAAGAAGCCTGCCGGTCGCGCCGGTGTCGGCGTAGAGGCGCACGGGGGTCGACGGCGGCGTCGGGCGACGCGAACCGATCAAGTATAGATCAGAAAACCAAAAAGAAAACGCAGATCAAAACGACCGGCGAGAGAGCGAAAAAAACCCGGAGCAAGGGCTCGGGAAAAAGACTCTCTAGGGCAGCCGGTCAACACGATCGGCGGACAAACCCTAGGTACGGGCGGCGCGGCCCCGGCGGCGGTCATGGAGGCTGACCGCGCAAGGGCGGCGCGCGGGGTGGAAGCGGCGGGCGGCGGCTAGGGTTGGATCGATTAGGCTGATACCATCTTAGAAGGGAGAGAGAGAATTGGTGGAATAGTTTATTGTATTGTTTGAGCTTCGTGGGCATATATATAGGAGTAGAGTGACCAACTTGGAGTATAAGACAAGGTACGACAAATCCTAGTCTATTTTATGTTTACTAAATAAACATTATACTGAACAGTTTTGCTAAGTCTCCGTCGACTGAGACTTCGCTATGTCTCAGTCGATGCTATATCCTTTGATCTTGCATGGGGATTTGTACAATTTTTTCTTTTCAGTTTTTCTTCTTCTTATATACTATGTCACCTGTCTGAGACTTGGTTAAATTTTAGTCGACTGCGACCTAGCCACACCCAAAAAAATTCAGCAGGAAAGTCTTGATAACATTTTTGAGAGGTAAAGGATTATCCCGTGATTTTCTCAAAAAATATATCTTATCCCTAGTAAAATCCATCCCTTAGAAATCACCACCCACAGAGCTCGGGAACGGCGTGTGAGGCAGCCAATAGCTGCATCTATACCCCGGCCGACGTTTATCAGCACCCTAGCAACAAATTTTAGATTTCCCGGATCGGACGCAGCGAAGGCGGAGGCGGCTCACCCTGGCGCCGGGAGATCTGTCGCCTAGAGTTCTCTCCCTGTCGACTTGTACTGGATCACGGTTCGGGGCTTTGCCTGTCGAGGAGGAGGAGCATGCTGAGGTTGGGGAGGTGCCCAGCTTGGCGTCTCACATGGCTGACGCGGTACTCACCGGCGGCGGGGTTGCAGTCGAGGGCGGCCGTTGGTCCACTGTCAAGTCTAGGAGGAAGAAAACTTAAGAGGAGATTGCTCAGGAGTTCTGGATGGACACTGGGTACCCCACGCTGGCATCACGCGTTTGGGAACGGGGCTCGCCGTCGACATCCTCTTCCCTGCAGGTGAGGCCTAGTTCTGTTTCAGCTGATGTGCTTCAGGATGATGTTCGCAGGTCTTCGCCAGATCGTATGGACGCCGGGCCCGTGTGCAGCGATCGTGAAGTACCAGCGGCGTCTCCAAGTGGTTGCTCCTCCCCGAGGGGCGCGACATCGCCGGAGAAAGTGCTGGCAAACTCGACGGCTCCTTCAGTTCGGGCGCAGCCGAAGGGCGTTCGAATCCGGCCATGGCATGGGCCACTGCCGCGTCCTCGGGTGACGCCGCCGGTGGCCCTCGCAGCGTTTCTGCCGGCGTCGACGTCCACTACAACCGCGGTTCAGGCGCCGGACAGGTCGTCTCCTGCAGTTACTGCTCGCGTAACGGCGGCCGTGGAAGTCGCGATCCATCGACACCGCCACTGTCTGATGGGCCAGCCTTGCAAGTGAATCGTGGACGTCCACTGCGTCAAGCCGATCTCAGCCGTAGACCGGGTGTGGTTAGGTGCTGGGCACGACTTGCGAACCCTATTCGCTCCTTCGCATCGCCCTCAATCACCTCGCACCGTTCCTACGCTGACGCGCTGCGCATCTCCTCGCCGGCTCCGATGGCTGGGGCGCCGCAGCACCCTTCGACGTCCGGCCTCGCCTCCAACACCACTAAGGCACCTGCTACAACGAACTTCATCGGCGCCTCGACCCTGGCTGCTCCTTTCGCTGGGTTTGGTCCGGCGGCTGGACCCCCTAGATTTTGGCGCTCCGGCTAGGCAACAACACTACCAAGCTGGCTCCACCTGTGCTGGTGCTGGTCAACAGGCCGCTGGCCCCAGTTCGGGCCCCTCACAAACGAGCGGGCAAGACTTCGCTTTTGGTACTGGCGGACCATTGAAGCATGGAGGAAAGAAGAAGAAGAAGAATGGGCGTCGGCCAGGCGCACATACAACACCAATACCTCAGGCGCCCCCAGTTGCCGCAAACTTGGCCGTCTCCCACGCCATGCCACCATTGGCTGAGTCCGACGGCACGGTTGCCGCTCAACAGGACGAAGCCTCTGCCAACGTGCCTAAAACCAAGAAAGAAAAGATGCACTGTTTCAAATGCCGGTCTAATGATCACTTTTGCTACGTCTGCAACAATTTCAAGCACGCTATGTTTCGTTGTCCCGTTCTGAAGCAGCCACGGCCCTCGGCATCTTTTTGTGGACAAGGATCTAATGCTTCCATGTTCATTCAGATCCCAGAGCACGTGTGCACGTGTGCAAGGACATCGACACTTCTCCATCAGCATCGCCAATTGCCTTAGTCACAGTTTCCGGTGGGGAGCTACCTGCAGTGGTGCTTGAAGCTGAGATTGCTAAGATCGTTCGGACTCAGACTCAGTGGAAGTGGGAGGCTATTCCGCATGGCAAGGATGCCTTTTTGGTGTCATTCCCCTCCTTTGACGATCTTCGCCGAATGGCTGACGTAAAGGTTCGAGTCAAGTCGCATGGTGTTGAAATTGCTTTTAAAGAATGGAAAGTTGAAGATGTCCCATCTTATGTTTCTCTGGAGACTGTTTGGGTGCACGTTTACGGCGTTCCTCATTCACTACGACATTTCCTCGGGCTTTGGGCTGTTGGATCGGTCATTGGAGCAACTCAAGATGTTGATCTTTATGCCCCACGTCGTCATGGTATTATACGCATTCAGGTTGCTGTGCGCTCTTTGGATATATTCACCTATAATAATGACATGGAGGAGATTCCACAACTGCAGAGGCATTTGTCAAGCTTGATTGGTATAATTTTTGTTACCAGGTTGAAAAGGATGACTATATTCCAGATGCAGATTTCATACCTCTAATCTGGAAGCAAGATGATGATGGCCCAGATAGAGGTCATGGCCGTGATGATGAAATTAACGATGGTGATGTTAGCAAAAAAGCAAAGAAAGGAAACTCTGCGAGTGTGAATCCTCCTCCGAACTCGAGCTCGAGCACTCCAGTCCCTATGCTGACTGCATCTCTCGCCGCGCCGTTGTCTGAACTGCAGCACACTACAGGGCCTTCGAACATGCTTGGCGAGATTGCTGCAGGTTACACTTCGCCGTCGTCGTTGCCGGCGCCGCCTCCGGTATCCGTCAACCTTGGTACACCGCTGCACCAACCTCTTCTGCAGAATGAGCTGCCTTTGCTCACGACGCCGCGAGTGGCGGCCGTGGAATCTCCACGCATGGAAGTGCATGCTTGCATGGGTGCAACTGTAGCTGCATGTGTACGTACTGATACTTGCATGGATGCTTCAGCCAACAAGAACTCGCCCGTGGGGTTGCATGGCTCTGTGCAACCGACGCTACAGGAGGCCGCTGTCGCTGAGCTAGGCTCGTCAACAACTACCGGCGATGGACGCCCAGTACAGCCCATGACTGCTCAGGCAAAGGTTCTGCAATCACCTGCGTCGTCACCCTCGCTACAGAGCGCGCCGAGCTGTCATCTGGCTGCTGCGGTGACACTTGGTCCAGCCACAGGGCGCAGCATGGAGCTATCCTCGTCACCCGTTGCTGACGTTCTAATGGAGCCAGGAGCTGCTGCACCGTTGGGATCGCCTCCGTCTTCTCCAATGCCGCAGCCGGCGCTCCATTCTACTCCAACCAAGCTGACGGATACTCCGTTAAGGCGCAGTGGTCGTCACTTCACCTCTGCTGACGGGTCCTCGGCCACTGATGAGTGCTCCCTCTCCAAGGCGATGCAGCGTCAGGCGGAGCGTAACCCCGACCCTCCTACAGGTACACCTTGCAATAAATCATTTCTTTCTTTTTCTGATTCTCGTATTTCCTCTAGTTTAAATAACGCTCGAATTAAAATTGGAAAAAATAATAATGATGTGTGCATTTCGGTGGGGGTGCTTAAACACATGGAGATAGACCGATTAAAGGTTTCTCCAAAGTGTTCGAGCCCCTTACCATACCCCGAAACCGAGGAGGAGGAACCGGCGGCTGCTTATGACGGTCCGCTTCTTTCCCACTTGGTTGGTGCGGTAACTGAGGTCGGATTAGATGACGCACGACTTGGGTCCATGTTTTGTGACTTCACCGCGTCCTCGCGTAAATCAAAATCCCACTCCTCAAAAAAGAAACAAAAACCGCCCAAGAAGGCGAAGGTATCCACCCTGACCCGAGTTTCCACATGAGAGGCATGTTTTGGAATAGCAGAGGTCTTTCAGACTTGACTAAACATAAACACGTCGATGACTGTGTGCGTGACCATGGGTTAGATTTTGTGGCCATTTCCGAGGCTGGTAAATGTGACTTTCATGCACATGTCTTTGATCACCTATCAGGTGGTTTGGAATATACATGGCATTGCTTACTACCACGTGGAAGGTCCGGAGGAATCTTACTTGGGATACAGACCACAACCATGGACTTGTTAGCTTTTTCGGTTGGTGAATTTCACATCAAATTCCACCTACGAAATAGAGCTGACAATTATACATTGAGTCTGGTTGCAGTCTATGGGGCTGCCCAAGATGAGAATAAATCCGCTTTCCTTCGGGAATTGGTGAACTTGGCTAAGAATAACCCCCATCCAATGCTTATTGAAGGCGACTTCAATATCCTTAGATACCAGGAAGAGAAAAATAATGATCGTTTTGACACACACTGGCCTTTCTTATTCAACGTTGTAATTGACAGTTTGAATCTTCGAGAAGCTAGTATGTCGGGGCGACAGTTCACTTGGGCCAACAACCGTCCGGTGCCAACATACGAGAAGCTCGATCGGGTACTCATGGATACCAAATGGGAATTAAAATTCCCTATGGTAACAGTGCGTGCCCTAGAGTGTATTGAGTTACTTTCGGACCATGCACCCATCATTCTTGATTCTTACTCTACTAGCTCTCCCACTGTTCGCCGTCCATTCAAATTTGAATTGGGATGGTTACATCGGGATGGTTTTGCGGATATAGTTAAGAATTTATGGGAGAGGCCTGCTGTTGGTCGCACACCGATTCAAAGATGGAACTTCAAAATTCGAGCCATGAGGCGGTTCCTAACTGGATGGGCCAAACACACAAGTGGTATATATAAAAAAGAAAAGCAACGCCTTTCCACTATTATAGATGACCTCGACAAATAGCAGAGACTCGCATTTTGTCTCAACAGGAGATTGATATGAAAAATCAATCCAATGAGCAGATTGCACGTCTATTGCGAGAAGAGGAAATCAAGTGGTATCGAAGATCAGGTGCCCAATTCATTTTGGAGGGAGACAACAATACATGATATTTCCAAATGGTCGCCAATGGGCGGCATAGGAAGAAGTGTATTTTTAGCCTCCAACAGGATGAGGGACGGATCGAGGGTCAGGGAGAGCTCAAGCGTTATATAACCAAATACTACAAGTGGTCTATTTGGGGCTCCAGAGGAAGGGAACTTCACTCTAGATGAGACCCGAACAGATGACATTCCACAAGTCATAGAAGAAGAGAATGATATTCTGACGGCACCTTTCTCTGAAGAGGAGGTGCGAGCTGCGGTGTTCCAAATGGAACATAACAAAGCTCCAGGCCCTGATGGTTTCCCCGCCGAGTTCTATCAGACTTCTGGGATGTCATCAAGACTGACCTAATGGAGTTGTTCAATTTTTTTCATGCCGGCCAACTAGACCTATCTAGGCTTAATTTTGGCGAGATTGTTTTGTTGCCAAAGACTAAGGAGGCTGAACAGATTCAACAGTTCAGACCGATCTGCCTCCTTAATGTCAGCTTCAAAATCTTCACCAAAGTTGCGACTAATAGGCTCAACGCGGTTGCCGATCATGTTGTTCAGCCATCCCAAATGGCTTTCATGCAAGGACGAAATATACTCGATGGAGTAGTAATCCTTCATGAGACCGTCCATGAGATGCACCGGAAGAACATGAGTGGAGTAGTATTTAAAATTGACTTTGAAAAGGCATACGACAAAGTCAAATGGTCATTTCTCCAACATACCCTAAGAATGAAAGGTTTCTCAGATAAATGGCGTGACTGGGTCCAAAATTTCGTTACTGGAGGTAGTGTGGCTATAAAAGTCAATGATGATGTAGGTCATTACTTCCAGACGAAAAAGGGATTACGACAGGGTGACCCAGTGTCTCCAATGTTATTTAACATTATCGCTGACATGTTGGCTACTTTGATCAAATGCGCCAAACAAGACGGTCAAATTGCAGGAGTAGTGCCACATCTTGTGGATGGCGGACTCTCTATCTTGCAATATGCCGATGATACAATTCTTTTTATGGAACATGACCTAGATAAGGCTAAAAATATGAAACTATTGCTTTCAGCTTTTGAGCAAATGTCAGGTCTGAAAATTAACTTCCATAAAAGTGAATTGTTCTGTTTCGGAGAAGCCAAGGAGGCGGCTACGCAATATGCTGACTTGTTCGGTTGTGCACAAGGCCAATTCCCGATTAAATATTTGGGAATTCCGATTCATTATCGGCGTCTCACTAATGCGGAGTGGAAACATGTGGAAGAGCGATTGGAGAAACGGTTGAGCAGTTGGAAAGGCAAGTTACTCTCCGTTGGAGGGCGACTAGTTTTGATCAATTCTGTTCTCACAAACATGGTTCTCTACATGCTGTCATTTTTCCAAATTCCCAAAGGGGTTCTGCAAAGACTAGATTACTTCAGATCCAGATTCTTTTGGCAAGGAGATAGTGAAAATAAAAAGTGTAGGCTAACCAAATGGAGTGTGGTTTGTCGACCAAAAGACCAGGGAGGTTTAGGTGTTCAGGACCTCCAGGTTAAGAATGATGCCTTGCTCAGTAAATGGTTGTTCAAGCTACTTACCGAGGATGGTGTTTGGCAAGCCCTGTTGCGCAATAAGTATCTAGGCCAAAAAGCATTGTCCCAGGCGTATTGGAAACCTGGTGACTCACATTTTTGGTCTGGTCTGATGGCGGTAAAGAAACATCTATTCCGCTTTGGATCAGTCGCGATAAAGGACGGCTCTGAGATACGTTTTTGGGAGGACAGGTGGCTAGGAAACACCACTCTTCAGGAACAGTATCCGGCCTTGTACCGAATTGTACGCGATAAGAATGATACTCGTGCGCACGTGCTCAGCTCCTCCCCGCCGAATGTATCATTTAGGAGGGATTTGATTGGCCTCCGCCTTGCGTCATGGCAACATCTTCTATCCCTTGGATTCGGTTAACTTGACACAAGGGAGGGATGTGTTTCGCTGGAATCTCACTACATCTGGGTCCTACACAGTTGACTCTATGTGCCGTGCACTCTCGCACTTAGAGGCTCCATTGAATAATAATAAACTAATATGGAAATCAAAGATGCCACTAAAAATAAGATTTTCATGTGGTATCTTCGGAGAGGAGTTGCGCTAACAAAAGACAACCTCGATCGACGCAACTGGCAAGGAAGTAAGAAGTGTAGCTTTTGTACTCATGACGAGACAATTAAACACCTCTTCTTTTAGTGCAAGTTCGCGCGTTCTATATGGTCAGTCATCCAAATAGCGTCCAATTTGTATCCACCAACAAGTGTTGCCAATATATATGGTCACTGGCTTGATGGAATACCAAATACTTTTAGTATGCTAATACGGGTGGGAGTGTCTGCCTTATTATGGTCGCTTTGGCTATGTAGAAACGATTTTGTTTTTAATGGCAAAACCTCTTCTTCTATGCAGATTATTTACCGTTGTACGCACTAGCTTCGTATGTGGTCTACGCTACAGCGAACGGAGTATCAATCGTTGTTCAAGGCAGTGTGTATGCGGTTGGAGCGGGTGGCCAGGGAGGTTTTTACCCAACATGGGTGGCAACATAATCCCGGATCGGTCCATCTCCTCCGTCGACATGGGCATAGTTTTGGACTCATATGGCTTTACTGTTGCCAACTTGTCTTTTTTTATACATACTTTGCTAGACTCTTCGTTAAGGCTGTGTGCATCTTAGCTATACAGAGGCCGGATGTCGCTCATTATGCTTTGTATCCACTTGATGCTACATTATGAGTTAATAAAAGCGCCCTTTATCGAAAAAAAGAGCTCGGGAATAATCTTGTTGTTGAACATATACTGGTAATTGAGATGCAAGATGGAGGAAGATTCATATACTGGTAATTTTTTCGCAAAAAGAAAAACATATACTGGTAATTAATATGCGAGGTCATAAAAGAGCTAACACAAACAAGATGCAAGATGGACGAAACTTCAGTTTATTCACGAAACAACATGTCAACAACTCAGATCGAAGAGAGTGCACGCATGCGCACCATCCACGACGAGGAGACACTAAGGACCTAGTAGCAACAGTTCAACTCTTGGCGTGAAAACAACAACTCACAAGGCGGAGGAATTATTGGATTGACACGATCCTCCGCCGGTAATGGAACGACACGATCTTTAATTAGTTACCGGTGACCGCGACGTTCCACTTTGGATAAAGCACCGTAGTGATGTACTGCTCCAGCTCGTCCACCCTAGGCAGCAGCGCCTTGACCGGCTCGACGACCCTGAACCGCTCCGCCCATGCTGCTAGTTTCGGCGTCCTCGCCGGGTCGATAAGCCGCCCCAAGCCGGCCAGGCGGCCTACTGCCTCAAACCAAGGAAGATAGCACCCGAGCGCGATGTCAAGGAACCCGATGGAGCAACCACCGAAGAACGGCGCCTCCACCTCCCCTTTGGAGCACTCTGCCAGGGCAGCTTCCAAGTGTCGGAGCCCGGACAGGGTCTCCTCCACCTTACTGGCTCTCTCCTCCTGCTTCGCTGTCTTGAGGATGCCGGTGCACGAAGGGAACAACTGCGGCAACAAAGCGAATTGAGAGGTGCAACTCCACGCGCAACGGGAGGTAATCTGTCAAATGAACTAACCTTGTCATTCACATAGGCGGCCCAAACGTGAGCGGCTGCGCGGCTGTAGGGGTCTGCGGGGAGGATGGACGTGTCGTTGCCGGCAAGGCCAGGGGCATCGTCGAGGTACTCCACATAAAACTACGTCCCGTTTGGGCGTCATCGCATCACTGGACAGAGAACGAAAACGAGAAAAGTGTGGACCTCGCCGATCCTGTCACAACAGTTTT
>NC_057814.1:16752676-16758594 GCF_018294505.1 Triticum aestivum | reverse complement strand
CAGAGTTCGGAGCTCACAATTTCTGGGTCTTCCAAGCAAATCAAAGCAGGGTTGCAGCTCTGCAGTATTTTTGTCTTGGAAAACGGCCTGCCTGAGCATATTTAAACAAGGAGTACCAAGACTAACTATTGACACACCCCGCAAAAAGAAAAAAGACTTAACTATTGACACTTTTGTGTACAGGTATCAGATTTTCCTGTTCTACGCATTTAGATCACTAACGCTATTATATTTCTATATGGAGGCAGTTCCATTAATTTATTGTAGTTGCAGACTTGCGGGTCATAGCGTTTGGAAGCATTCCAACCAGACCTTATCGGCTTAGCATCTTGATTTAAAATATTGCAAAGTGTCACTACATGACATGCATCTCGACCAGCAACTTTACACCTACACCATAGCGGGGATCAAAGTCATGCACGTAACTCTTTTATTATTTGATAGCTCACTTATTGACACCAATTGCCGGCATTTTGAATCTGGACTTTTTACTGATTTAATACACAGTTTCTTGCATTTATCTTGTATTTTTGTTTTATTCCATAGGTTGCGCCACTTAACAGTTTTCCGGTCTAACCTTGGGAGGGAAGACGATGTCTCGCTGAGGTGATGACCGACCAGGCGCCACCTCGATGGGAACAATATCACAAAATATTAGCAAATAATTCATGGTGATGTGATGAGCTTCATGCTATTGGTGTTTCTGGGTTGCACCAACTTGGTTCATGCGGAAGCATGCCTTGGTCGACACAGATTATTTGCTAACATTTTGTGACACACACATATTTTCTTGTTTTTGTAGATTTTTTCGACAAAGCTCGTTTCTGTAGATAGCTAAACTAGGTGATGTCTCGCTGAGGTGATGACCGACCAGCACTAGTAGAAAAAGGGCCTATTGTTCCGGTTGGTAAGGGCCTTTTGTCCCGGTTTTTGAACCGGGACTAAAGGGTCGTTACGAATGCCATAACCCTTTAGTCCCGGTTCTTACATGAACCGGGACAGTTGGGCCTCCACGTGGCCGGTGCGGCGAGCCCAGGCAGGAGGGCCTTTGGTCCCGGTTGGTGGCACTACCGGCTACATATATACAATAATTATCTCTTACAATATAATCTCCTAACTAAATTGTAAGAACACAGGGTCCACATAGTATTCTCCGTTTTCAGCGATCACGTGGTCAAGGAAGAATGCCGCCAATTCCTCTTGAATTGCTCGCATACGATCTGGTGCTAGGAGTTCATCCCGCATCCGAAAGATCTAATTTGAAGAAGGGGGTCAACACATATATATATATATGAATAAATGAAACTCAACACAAATGATGGTAATAAAATAAAATTGTGAATATTATTGCTTACGCACTTCATATTGTTCGTCAGAGTAGCCCCGCTCACAGGTCGTGTAGCGGATGGACTCGCAAACGTAATATCCACAGTAATTATTCCCGGGTTCCTGCCACAACCACTTTACAAGAAATAGAGGTCAATCAAACTGATAAGCAAGCATGCTAAATGATATTGATGAAACTAGCGCTTGAATCACTAGGAGATGCGCGGAACATGCTACTATAGTACTCACTTTCGGGTGTTTAAATTGCAGCTTCTTCGGCAGTCCCGGAGCTTTTTTGATGAATTTTCTCCAAACCCTGCCAGACAAAGAAAACAGTTACTTGATATCAGGAAATGAACAAAGTTGCTGATATGGTGGATAATGATCGATTTAACTTACTTCTCGAGCATTTGAGTCATGTCCGCATAGTCCTGGGGATCTTTTCGTCTCGAGTCTAAGACGGTTACTACTCCCTGCTCAAGCTTAATCTCTAGGAGAATATAGTGGAAGCTGCGCACGCATGCATAAGTCATCAATTACATTACTATAATCTGGACTAATAAGGGAAACCGAATATGCACAAGACAGTAACACTCACTTGAAGTTGTAAGGAAAGAGTATTATATCTTTGTTTTCATTTATTACCAACGATCGTAGCAAGTTGGCCTCGGTATTTTCGGCATGATATTTAACCTCAGTTGCATCTATGAGATTTGTGTTAATGAACCCAATATCACCGATTTCTCTTTTCTTCAATTCGGCGATCTTCAATCTGCATAATATAGTGAGGATAATTATAAATACATGCAATGAAAGAGCTGACCTATATAGAGAGACTTAGTGACAGAACTAGTACTACTTACAGACAGTAGCAAGTGATCATTGATCTATCGAGGGCCTTTTGATTGAAAAACTGGAAGAACTCCTCAATTGGAACATTCAACAGTTCAATTCCAACGAGGTCATGCTCTGTTTTAACTCTCGGCGTCAAAGTATTCCTCCCCCCAGACTCTCTGCAGGTTTTCATGTACCAATCATGTAATCTTCGCATCATCGTTGTTAGAGATCTTTCATCTTTGACGAGAGGCTTCCCGTAATGGTATTTGTGTTCGTCCACCTCCAAGATATCATAATGTACATCGTCGGGCAGGTAATCTCCAAGATTGCTATAACCGGGCACCATCCTCGGATCATTAGCGACGATGTCGCTAGACACCTTGAGCGGGGGGGCACGATTGGTTCGCTTGTTCGCCGAGCTGGGCAATTTTTTTCCCAGCTCGTCGTTCCTTTAACCTTTGATCACTGACAGTACTTCCCGACCGCTCCGCTTCGGCAAATGACTTTGCAATAATGCGCTCATAGTTGCCTTTCAGCGGAGACTTTGGTGGTTTTGTCAGGGCAGCCAGAGTGCGCTTCGCTTTCACCGGATCTACCTTCTCCTCCGAAGGTGGATGTTTATTTGCTTTCACCCCTTCAAAGAAGTTCGTCACTTCGGCTCGCACGATCTTCGTGGTTTCCTCATCGGTCCTCTCGTATGGTAACTTCTCTGGAGTCTTCAGAGAAGGACCGAATCTGTATTGCCTCCCGCCTCTGGCTGTACTGCTAGATGCCGACAGAGCAGACGGAGCGGCTGCGGCTATCTTCTTTCCTTGCTTACGAGGTGGAGGAGAAGGACTATGACGCACCGGAGCAGCCGGAGCGGCGGCGGGTCTCTTCTGCCCTTGCTGACGAGGCGAAGGAGGAGGCTGCTATGGCGTGCCGGCGCAGGCGGAGAAGGAGGCGGAGTGCCGCCACGCGCCGGAGAAGGAGGCTGAGTGCCCTGAACACTCGCCGGAGGAGGAGGCGGAGGAGGAGGCGGAGTGCCGCCACGCGCCGGAGAAGGAGGCTGAGTGCCCTGATCACTCGCCGGAGGAGGAGGCGGAGTGCCCTTACTCGCCGGAGGCATCCAGTTCGGAAGGTTGATGAGCTCCTTCCGCCATAGGCATGGAGTCTTCAGAGCAGAACCCAGCCGAGTCTCCCCTTCACCGGTAGGGTGGTCAAATTTCATCGACCATCACCCTAGCATATCCTTCTGGAATCGGCCGGCAGTGGTAGGCTGCGCCGGGTTCAGGAGGTAAAACAGAGCCAACAGCCGTCTTGACTTTGAAGTTCTGCCATTGCGTCATAAGGTGGCAATGTTGAGACTCCGTGATAGCATCCACGGGGTAGCTAGCAGGAGCCGTCAAGACATGCTCCGGCTGAAGCAGCTCGGTGGAAGCCACGCTGCTTCTCCGCTGAGATGGCGGGGTAGCTTCGGGGGTAGTTTCGGCATGTCGATTGCCGTCTCGTTCCTCTAGCGCTTGAACCCTTTCGTGCAGCTTCTGAATTTGGGTCCGCTCCACTTTTTTCCTCCTCTCCTGGCTTTTGTAACCGCCTGCGTCCGGAAAACCAGCCTTCCACGGAACGGAGCCTGGCGTGCCTCGTGTCCGTCCAGGGTGCTCAGGATTCCCGAGGGCCACTGTGTGCTCGTCGTTCTCTTTGTCTGGAACGAACGTCCCTTGCTGCGCTGCATCAATATAGTGCTGAAGCCTCTTGACTGGTATTCTCAAAAGCTCGTCCGTCCAAACGCACCTCCTTGATACAGGGTCCAATTTTCCGCCAGCCCCGAAGAACCAAGTCCGGCAACGGTCTGGCCAGTTCATTGTCTGTGGTTCGATCCCTTTATCAAGTAGATCATTCTCAGCCTTGGCTCAATTAGGCCGGGCTTTGAGGTAGCCACCTGACCCCGTGCGATGGTGAAGCTTCTTCTTTGCAGGATTCTTCTTGTTTGTCGCTGACATCTTCTTACTCTTTTCCGATGTCTTGTGGGCCACAAATGCGGGCCAGTGATCTCTGATCTTCTCATACCGGCCGATGAATTCTGGTGTCTCTTCTTTGTCGACAAATGTTTTCAGCTCATTCTTCCACCTCCTGAATAGGTCTGCCATCTTCTTAAGAGCACGAGACTTGATTAATTGCTCTTTAACTGGCTTCTCCGGATCCTCCTCTGGCGGTAGGGTGAAATTTAACTTTGGCTCAGTCCAAAGATCATCTTTCTGCATGTCATTGACATAAGACACCTCAGGGTCTTCCTTCTTAGGCTTATACCATTGGTGGATGCTGATCGGGATCTTGTCCCTAACAAGAACCCCACACTGAGCAGCAAATGCTTCCTTTGTCCGAATGGGTTCAATCGGTTGGCCGTCGCGCGCGATTGCTGTGATCTCAAACCTTTCATCCGAGCGCAACTTTCTCTTCAGGCCTCGTTTCTTTACCGAAGTTGTGCTCGATCCCGAGGGCTAGAAAAAAGAAGAAAGACGAGAGTTAATTAATATGTGTACATACCAAAACAATGAATGCATCAATTAGCTATTCAGCACAGGCTTAACTAATATATTTACCTGGCCGGACTGTGTTCGGTCAGCGGAGCCGTCACCACGGGCTCCTTCTTGCACCAGCATTGGGTCACCGGAGCCATCATAATTATGTCTTTCCTCCTCCACTCTTCGATCACCGTAGCCTGCTTCTTCACCCTGTTCTTGCAGACCATCATTGTCGTTAAGATACGACAAGATATCACCTCCGGCTAAGATTATGTCCCCCAACACCTCTTCTGCTTCCTCGTCTCGTCCGTGCTCCATTGTTTCTGCAAATACTACAACATGGCAATTATTACACAAACATGACAGCAGGTGGATATATTAGTGCAAACGTAGATCTAGCTTATTCCGGGTTTGGGGTGGCCTCGGCAACGCTTCAAGGGTAGGGGCGCGGCGGGAGGGGGTAGGAGACCGACATCGTTTTTTCCTAGGGTTTGGGTGTCCTCGAGAGTTTTGGTCGAGCGAGAGGGCTGGGGGGGGTGCTCCCGTGGTATAAGTTATCACGGTCGAGAGGGGGTATATATATAGACCGCCCATCATGTCGAAGTTATTTTGGAATGGAGTTCCCGATAAAAATTAAGAAGAGGAAGTAGAAGATAAAAAAAGTGGAGAAGAAGAAAAAAAAAGGAGAAGAAGAAGGAATAGAGGAGAAGAAGAAAAAATGGACTATTTTTTCTTCTTCTCCTCTATTCCTTCTTCTTCTCCTTTTATTTTTCTTCTTAATCCTCTTCTTAGTTCATTCCTTCTTCCTTTCTTCCTAGCTAGATATATAAAACTTTTCTAAAAAATGTTATCGGGGAGGGGGTATCGACCCCCACCCCCCTCATCATGCATATATAGCTACCACATACATATATAAATTGAAAAAAATTTACATATATACAACAAAAACATTAATACACATATGAACAAAAAATACATATATGAACAAAAACATGTTGTGAACAAAAAAATTAATGTAATAAATCTAATAAGAAATTAATCTAATAAAAAACATGCTCAGAACTTACATATAGCCACATACATACAAATATACATTATATATATATGAACAAAAAATTAATCTAATACAAAATAAAAACAGAGCCGGACCGGCGCGGCGGCTCACAGCGGGGGCCTCTGGCGATGGCGACGGCGGGGGAGGCGAGGGCGCCGACGCGGGGGCAGGCCGCGGGAAGGGGCTCGGGCGCGGGG
>NC_057814.1:16751666-16752666 GCF_018294505.1 Triticum aestivum | reverse complement strand
GTCGAGAGGGGGTATATATATCGACCACCCATCATGTCGAAGTTATTTTGGAACGGAGTTCCCGATAAAAATTAAGAAGAGGTAGTAGAAGATAAAAAAAGAAGAGAAGAAGAAAAAAAAGGAGAAGAAGAAGGAATAGAGGAGAAGAAGAAAAAATAGACTCTATTTTTTCTTCTTCTCCTCTATTCCTTCTTCTTCTCCTCTTTTTTTCTTCTTCTTACTCTTCTTATTCTTCCTTCTTCCTTTCTTCCTAGCTAGATATATAAAACTTTTCTAAAAAATGTTATCGGGGAGGGGGTATATCGACCTCCCCTCATGTTGAAATTATCGGGGAGGGGGTATATCGACCCCCACCCCCCTCATCATGCATATATAGCTACCACATACATATATACATTGAAAAAAAATTACATATATGCAACAAAAACATTAATACACATATGAACAAAAAAATAGATATATGAACAAAAACATGCTCTGAACAAAAAAATTAATGTAATAAATCTAATAAGAAATTAATCTAATAAAAACATGCTCTGAACTTACATATAGCCACATACATACAAATATACATTATATATATATGAACAAAAAATTAATCTAATACGAAATAAAAACAGAGACGGACCGGCGCGACGGCTCACAACGGAGGCGTCTGGCGATGGCGACGGCGGGGGAGGCGAGGGCGCCGGCGCGTGGGAAAGGGCTCGGGCGCGGGGCAGGGGCGGCGCGGCGACGGCGTCGGAGGCAGGGGCGGCGCGGCGACGGCGTCGGAGGCAGGGGCGATGACGGCGACGGCGACGAGGAGCAGCGCTGGGGCGTCGGGCACGAACTGACGAAGAAATTGTGAAATTTTCACAAGTCCAGCTTATATACCCAGAGCATTGGTCCCAGTTCGTGGCACCAACCGGGACCAATGCCACCTTTAGTCTCGGTTGGTGCCACCAACCGTGACCGAAGGTCAGTTTTCGGCAGCCCAAAGGGCGGGAAGCGACGGCCT
>NC_057814.1:16739958-16751656 GCF_018294505.1 Triticum aestivum | reverse complement strand
CACCAACCGGGACTAAAGGTGGGGCACTGGTCCCGGTTGGTGCCACCAACCGGGACGGAAAGCCTTGCACAACGGCGTGGTGGTGGGAGTTTAGTCCCACCTCGCTAGCTGAGAGAGAGCCGCACCTGTTTATAAGGTGCGGTGCGCCTGAGCTGTCGAGCTCCTCTCTAAAGCAGGCTTACGGGCCTAACCTCTTTGTACATGCCTGTGGGCCTACTGGGCCTTCTGCGGGCCTGAATGCCGCACCTGTTTCTAGTCGTATTCAGGCCGTGGTGGCCCAGTAGGTGGCATAATTTTTATTTTTTTGCCTGTTTTTTGTTTTCTTTTTGCTTTATTTATTTTGTTTTGTTTCTTCTTACAACAAAAAACTTATTTATTTTATTTTATTTTGTTTCTAATTACTTATTTATTTTACTTTATGATAATTCTTTTTGCTATTAAAGTTTATAACAAAAAAAGTTGTTTATGAAAATTATTTTTGCTTTCAATGATTTTGAACAGAAAATACTTCGATAATTTTAGTTGCATCAATTTTATATAATTTTAGTTTCAATAATACTAGAGGTTGCTTATAATGTTTTGAACAGAAAATACTTTGATAATTTTAGTTTCATAAATTTTATTTATGTTATTAAAGTTTATTTTATTTTTTTTCTACTTATATATTTTGTTAAAGTTTATATTATTTTGTTTCTAATTACTTATTTATTTTATTTGTTATTTTTCATGCACCATTTTTCATGCATTTACTGATTATTTTGAGCTATAATACCCTAAAATTGAAAAGCATTTCAAATGAACTCTGAAAAGGTTGAAAGTTGGCATGGTATCATCATTTCATCCACATAGCATGTGCAAGAAAGTTGACAGGGTTACGGCAAAAACTGGATGCACTTCGTGTACAAAACGGATAATCTCTTTCGAAGTATCAGGATTTCATACGGAAACTCGTGTGTTACAAAGGGATTTCATTTTTTTAAACTTATTTGAACTCCTGACTTTTCGTGTGTTCAAAATGCACCATTCAAAGCCACATCATCAATTTTCAACCCTTTCTGACTTCATTTGTTATTTTTCATTCATTTATTGATTATTTTGAGCTATAAGACCCTGAAATTGAAAAGCATTTCAAATGAACTCTGAAAAGGTTGAAAGTTGGCATGGTATCATCATTTCATCCACATGGCATGTGCAAGAAAGTTGAGAGGGTTACGGCAAAAATTGGATGCACTTCGTGTACAAAACGGACAATGGTATCATACTCGTCTGTTACAAAGTTGGCATGGTATCATCATAATAGTTGCGGGAGAAAGTATTCACTTTTTCTTCGCTTGTGTCATTGGCTTATTGCGCCGTAACCATGGATAATCTTCATCGTTTATCAGGATGCTTGGGTCTGCCTTGACTTTGAAGGGAGGAATTTCATGGAACTTTTCATAATCTTCAGACATGTCTGTCTTGCCCTCCACTCCCACAATGTCCCTTTTTTCCGAAAAGAACTATGTGGCGCTTTGGCTCATCGTATGATGTATTCGCTTCCTTATCTTTTCTTTTTCTCGGTCTAGTAGACATGTCCTTCACATAGATAACCTGTGCCACATCATTGGCTAGGACGAACGGTTCGTCAGTGTACCCAAGATTGTTCAGATCCAGTGTTGTCATTCCGTACTGTGGGTCTACCAGTACCCCGCCTCCTGACAGATTGACCCATTTGCACTTAAACAAAGGGACCTTAAAATCATGTCTGTAGTCAAGTTCCCATATGTCCATCATGTAACCATAATATGTGTCCTTTCCCCTCTCGGTTGCTGCATCAAAGCGGACACCGCTGTTTTGGTTGGTGCTCTTTTGATCTTGGGCGATCGTGTAAAATGTATTCCCATTTATCTCGTATCCTTTGTAAGTAAATACAGTCGAAGATGGTCCCCTGGACAACGAGTACAACTCATCACAAACAGTGGTGTCACCTCTGAGACGTGTTTCCAACCAACTGCTGAAAGTCCTGATGTGTTCACATGTAATCCAGTCGTCACACTGCTCCGGGTGTTTGGAGCGCAGACTGTTCTTGTGTTCATCGACATATGGGGTCACCAAGGTAGAGTTCTGTAGAACTGTGTAGTGTGCTTGAGACCAAGAATGCTCGTCCCTGCATATTATTGAGTCCGCTCCTAGCGTGCCTTTTCCAGTCAGTCTCCCCTCATACCGCGATTTAGGGAGACCTATCTTCTTAAGGCAGGAATGAAGTCAACACAAAACCCAATGACATCCTCTGTTTGATGGCCCATAGAGATGCTTCCTTCTGGCCTAGCGCGGTTACAGACATATTTCTTTAGGACTCCCATGAACCTCTCAAAGGGGAACATATTGTGTAGAAATACGGGCCCCAGAATGACAATCTCGTCGACTAGATGAACTAGGACGTGCATCATGATATTGAAGAAGGATGGTGGGAACACCAGCTCGAAACTGACAAGACATTGCGCAACATCACTCCTTAGCCTTGGTATGATTTCTGGATCGATCACCTTATGAGAGATTGCATTGAGGAATGCACATAGCTTCACAATGGCTAATCGAACGTTTTCCGGTAGAAGCCCCCTCAATGCAACCGGAAGCAGTTGCGTCATAATCACGTGGCAGTCATGAGACATTAGGTTCTGAAACTTTTCTCTGGCATATTTATTATTCCCTTTATATTCGATGAGAAGCCAGTCGGGACCTTCATACTGAGCAGGCATTCAAAGAAGATTTCTTTCTCTTCTTTCGTAAGAGCGTAGCTGGCAGGACCTTCATACTGCTTCGGAGGCATGCCGTCTTTTTAGTGCAAACGTTGCAGGTCCTCCCGTGCCTCAGGTGTATCTTTTGTCTTCCCATACACGCCCAAGAAGCCTAGCAGGTTCACGCAAAGGTTCTTCGTCACGTGCATCACGTCGATTGAAGAGCGGACCTCTAGGTCTTTCCAGTAGGGTAGGTCCCAAAATATAGATTTCTTCTTCCACATGGGTGCGTGTCCCTCAACGTCATTCGGAACAGCTAGTCCGCCGGGACCCTTTCCAAAGATTACGTGTAAATCATTGACCATAGCAAGTACGTGATCACCGGTACGCATGGCGGGCTTCTTCCGGTGATCTGCCTCGCCTTTGAAATGCTTGCCTTTCTTTCAACATTGATGGTTGGTCGGAAGAAATCGACAATGGCCCAGGTACACATTCTTCCTGCATTTGTTCACGTATATACTTTCAGTGTCATCTAAACAGTGCGTGCATGCGTGGTATCCCTTGTTTGTCTGTCCTGAAAGGTTACTGAGAGCGGGCCAATCATTGATGGTTACAAACAGCAACGCGTGCAGGTTAAATTCCTCCTGTTTGTGCTCATCCCACGTACGTACACCGTTTCCATTCCACAGCTGTAAAAGTTCTTCAACTGATGGCCTTAGGTACACATCAATGTCGTTGCCGGGTTGCTTAGGGCCTTCGATGAGAACTGGCATCATAATGAACTTCCGCTTCATCAACATCCAAGGAGGAAGGTTATATATACATAGAGTCAAGGGCCAGGTGCTGTGATTGCTGCTCTGCTCCCCGAAAGGATTAATGCCATCCGCGCTTAAACCGAACCATACGTTCCTTGGGTCAGCTGCAAACTCAACCCAGTACTTTCTCTCGATTTTTCTCCACTCCGACCCGTCAGCGGGTGCTCTCAACTTCCCGTCTTTCTTACGGTCCTCACTGTGCCATCGCATCAACTTGGCATGCTCTTCGTTTCTGAACAGACGTTTCAACCGTGGTATTATAGGAGCATACCACATCACCTTCGCAGGAACCCTCATCCTGGGGGGCTCGCCGTCAACATCACCAGGGTCATCTCGTCTGATCTTATACGGTAATGCACCGCATACCGGGCATGCGTTCAGATCCTTGTACGCACCGCGGTAGAGGATGCAGTCATTAGGGCATGCATGTATCTTCTGCACCTCCAATCCTAGAGGGCATACAACCTTCTTTGCTGCGTATGTACTGTCGGGCAATTCGTTATCCTTTGGAAGCTTCTTCTTCAATATTTTCAATAGCTTCTCAAATCCTTTGTCAGGCACAACATTCTCTGCCTTCCACTACAGCAATTCCATTACGGTATCGAGCTTTGTGTTTCCATCTTCGCAATTGGGGTACAACCCTTTTTTGTGATCCTCTAACATGCGATCGAACTTCAGCTTCTCCTTTTGACTTTCGCATTGCGTCCTTGCATTGACAATGACCCGGCGGAGATCATCATCATCGGGCACTGGTTCCTCTTGATCTTCAGCACCTTCCCCCGTTGCAGCATCATTGGGCACATCGTCTGGTTCCTCTTGATCTTCAGCAGCTTCCCCCGTTGCAGCATCACCGTATTCAGGGGGCACATAGTTGTCATCTTCCTCTTCTTCTTCGCCGTCTTCCATCATAACCCCTATTTATCCGTGCCTCGTCCAAACATTATAGTGTGGCATGAAACCCTTGTAAAGCAGGTGGGTGTGAAGGATTTTCCGGTCAGAGTAAGACTTCGTATTCCCACATTTAGGGCATGGACAACACATAAAACCATTCTGCTTGTTTGCCTCAGCCACTTCGAGAAAATCATGCACGCCCTTAATGTACTCGGAGGTGTGTCTGTCACCGTACATCCATTGCCGGTTCATCGGCATGCATTATATATAATTAAGTATGTCAAAAACCATTACAGAACATCATGAATAGATAATTAAGTGACCAAATTAATAGAAGTTCATCATCACATTAAAACCAAAGTACATACATAGTTCTCATCTAACAACATATAGCTCTCCAGAGCATCTAATTAATTAAACCATACATTGAAACTATGTAAAACATTTCAATGCGAAAACAAATGCGATCATAATTGCAACCAAGGTAACAATTGATCCAACGGCATAATGATACCAAGCCTCGGTATGAATGGCATATTTTCTAATCTTTCTAATCTTCAAGCGCATTGCATCCATCTTGATCTTGTGATCATCGACGACATCCGCAACATGCAATTCCAATATCATCTTCTCCTTCTCAATTTTTTTATTTTTTCCTTCAAGAAATTGTTTTCTTCTTCAACTAAATTTAACCTCTCGACAATAGGGTCGGTTGGAATTTCCGGTCACATACCTCCTAGATAAATAAAATCTATGTCACGTTGGTCGGCATAATTTTCATAAACAATAAATGAACCAATAGTTATAAAGATAATATATACCACATCCGAATCATAGACAGGACGAGGGCTGACGGGGGCGGATACCAAAACCATCGCACTATATAATAACAAGCAATAAAATAGTAAGAAAATTAGACAAGTATCTATCTAAAGTAAGAATTTTTTTCTTTCAAAAAGAAGATAAGAACAAGAGGCTCACCACGGTGGTGCCGGCAACGAGATCGGCGCGGGCGATCGACGGCGGTGAAGACGGGAATGGGACATGACGGGCCGCTAAACCTAGACAAATCTCGAGGAAAATGGAGCTTTGAGGTCGAGCTTCGAGAGGAGAAACCTTAACTAGTGTGGCTCGGGCATTTCATCGAACACCTCATGTGCATAGGAGGTGAGCTAGAGCACCACAAAGCCCTCCCCTCGCCGGCCAGAGAAAAACAGAGCACTGGAGTGCTCTGCTCGCGAGTGAGGGGTATATATAGGTACCTCATTGGTCACGGTTCGTGGCATGAACCGGGACTAAAAGGCAGCCTGTGGTCCCGGTTCAAGCCACCAACCGGGACCAATGGTGGTGGGCCAGGAGCGAGGCCCATTGGTCCCGCTTCGTCCCACTAACCGGGACCAAAGGGGCCAGACGAACCGGGACCAATGACCTCACGAGGCCCGGCAGGCCCGTGGCCTCACGAACCGGGACCAGTGCCCCCATTGGTCCCGGTTCTGGACTGAACCGGGACTAATAGGCTGACCCGGTCTGAACCAAAGCCCTCTTTTCTACTAGTGCAGGCGCCACCTTGATGGGAACAATATCACAAAATATTAGCAAATAATTCATGGTGATGTGATGAGCTTCATGCTATTGGTGTTTCTCGGTTGCACCAACTTGGTTCATGCGGAAGCATGCCTTGGTCCACACAGATTATTTGCTAACATTTTGTGACACACGCATATTTCTTGTTTTTGTAGATTTTTTCGACAAAGCTCGTTTCTGTAGATAGCTAAATTAGGAGATGATTTAATTATATCACTTCATGTATGCTGGAAGGGAAATTAGGCTGCCCATAGTGGGAAGTAATACCTCCACAGTGCATAGTACCATATGACCTTATTTACAGCCATTCAAGACATATACTAGTGACACTCACAAAAAATAAGACATATACTCCGCATGAATCTGTGTAGACCAAGGCATGCTTCCGCATGAACCAAGATTGACGATGCTTCAATTTATATTGATACGATACTCAATAATTTTTTTCATTTAATTCTATGTCACCTCATCAAAATTGCTTAGTTGGCATGATACTAGTTATGATACTCCCTCCGTTTTTATTTACTCTGCATAGTAACTTTGGTCAAAGTCAAACTTTGTAAACTTTGATAAAGTTTATAGACAAAAAATATTAACATATAAAATAGCAAATCAATATCATTAGATTCATTATTGAAAATACTTTCACATCAAATAGATTTGTTATTGTAAATGTTCATATTTTTTTATAAACTTGGTCAGACTTTATGAAGTTTTGACTTAAGTGAAATCTCAAATACTACTCGCCAAACACTTGCACAATTCCGACTGCGAAGCGCTTGACACACATGATGGCTTGGCTCTCACCCATAGCCAAGTGACCATCAACTAGATCAGCCGGTATACCGTATGCCAACATACGCAAAGCGGCTGTCACCTTCTGAAAGGTGCTATGCCCGAGCTCTCCGGCGGCATTCCTCCTTTGCTGAAAAAAGCGGTCATGGCTCGCTAGTTTCTCCGCAATGCGCCTGAACAACTCGGTGCTCATCCTAAACCGGCGACGAAAATACGACTCGGGGTATGTGGGATTCTCCGCAAAATAATGCCTGATCAATCAGTTGTGGGCATCGATCCTATCCCTCCAAATTTTCTGCCGACCCATAACCGAACCACCGTGCTTCGGTTTTTTATTGATATGCATAGCTAGGATCACTGCAAGATCCTCCTCCTCTTCCATATCAAATTCTTCTTCGGAAGAATCATACGACGAACTCATCTACAATGTTCAATACTATGCTATAAAAACTACAATCAACACACACGAAATTCGCGGCTTTTGAGCAATACATACCTTCTAGACGTTTTGTCGAACACCTTGCGGGCGCCGAGCGGCAGCGAGCGCTTGGGCGCTGTTCGTCGGAGGACGGACGCGCGCGAGGAGCGGCGGGACTAGAGGGGGGGCGGAGAAGCCACCGCGGGGCGGGGATAGGCCGGGGAAGCGCCGGAACGGTCGCCGGGTGGCGCGGTCGGCGGCGGCGGCGCGGCTGGATGGGGGGTGGGAGCTGTGAGCGAGCGCGCGAGAGTCCAGCGCGCGGGAGCGGGCGCAGCAAATAAGCGGCGCGCGATTGAGTTTCGGCCCGCGCGCTGAACTACATATGCCGCGCACGCTGTTTTTGCGCGCCCGCTGGAGCAACTATACCGGTTGCGCGCGCGCTAAAACGAGCAATTTTGCGGCACGGCGCTAGTTTGGCGCGGCTGTTGAAGATGCTCTTATATGATGTTGGCTTTATAAAGACTACAGGCGACATGGACATGGCTGTAGAGCCGGCTGCTGCCTCTCTTATTATCCTTGCTCTAACATATGCTTCTTGCCGACGTTCTTGGATATTTTAGGTACACTGCCTGCATGCTGCATATTAGTTGGCCAAGCAATATTATACTAGTTTAACATTCACTTCCTTAATTTTGCTGTCTCTTGTTATGGCTCTCTCATTGCTTGATTTTACCATTTTTCACGCACTCAAGTATCACGTATGAAGTCTTGCTCACTACTTGCCTAGTAATGTCGCAGCAAGGGGTGGAAGACCTGCCAGTCAAGGTGACTTGAATTTGGCAGCCTTACTATGTCATGCATGACGTGAGCTGCAGTACATACTACTGCACTGTCTAGCCTGAGAGGGACAGACTGAATCCGACAAAGCCACGTATACATGGTAGCACCTACCACATACAATAATTTATTACTTGCATGTCCAGCTCATGCATGCATAATTCTGCTAGTAAGACTAGCCACGGTGGAAAGTAACATACATTAGTAACATACACATATCGTTAGACTATATTACTACCTTCATAGTGGATAGTAACTTAAGTGTGGTAACATGCACAGCTTCAGTTATTAGGTTATAAATGCATATTGCATTGGGACATGTGATGTTACAGTAACTAGCTAAGTTACTCAAACTACCTCTGTCCTCATTAACTCATTGTCACATAAGCAAATTTGTTGAGTTGGACTCGATGTTACTGCTGAAGTTACTTCCATTGTGGCTAGTTTAACACGTACACTTCCTTAGCTAAGTTCAGCGGACATGAATTAAATATATTTTACTGCTAGCTACTGTAACAAATGCTCCTTGCCGATGACCTTGGATATTTTAGCTAGTACACTGCCTGCATGATGCATATTAGTTTCTTTTGCGGAGAGCATGATGCATATTAGTTGGTGAAACAAGATTATAGTTTAACACCCTCCTAATTTCATTCAACCAAAAAAATGCTCCCAAGTCTTTTACATTAATCCTGTAAGTGTCATTCTTTATGAACAGTAGCCAGGCCAAGATTGGCTAAGGCCACGAGCGAGAAAGTAAAGGTCAAAAAATAACTAAAACAACCTAGTTTCAAGGCATGAGCAATTTTAACATGGTAAGGTAAGAGTAACTCAAACCCGCTACTTAATAATAAAATCACCAGCTCAGTCATAAAAGGAAGTAACTTAGACTGGTGGGTAGTGTCATACGTGTGATGACATAGAGAAGTTCGTTCATTACTTTGTAGAGTTATTTTATATTCGGAACCGCCATGTGATGATAACATATTATATTACTTCATTTGCATCTCTTCTCACTAGTAGAAAAAGGGCCTATTGTCCCGGTTCGTAAGGGTCATTTGTCCCGGTTTTTGAACCGGGACTAAAGTGTCGGTACCAATGCCCTAGACCTTTAGTCCCGGTTCTTACACAAACCGGGACAGATGGGCCTCCACGTGGCCGGTGCGGCAAGCCCAGGCAGGAGGCCCTTTGGTCCCGGTTGGTGGCACCAACCGGGACCAATAGGCATCCATGCGTCAGCATTTTAGGGGCTGGGGTTATTGTTTTATTTGAAAGGGGGGGGGGTTTGGGGGTTTTGGGGGGTTAATTTAGGTGTTTCATATATTGTGTTAGCTAGCTAATTAATAGAGAGAAGTGTCCTCTCTTATTTCCGTGCTTGGTCGACGCTACGTACTATATACGTATAGAGAGGACTAGACACGCTAGCTAGTAAGCAAATGAAGGAAACAGAGATCGTCATGAACATATGCATACAGAGAGAAGTGATATCGACCACCTCTCCTTCTCCGAGAGATTGGTCGAACAACAAATTCTCTTATATCTATCCGACACTACTGGCTATATATATACAATAATTATCTCTTATAATATAATCTCCTAATTATATATGAACACAGGGTCCACATGGTATTCTCCGTCTTCAGCGATCACGTGGTCAAGGAAGAATGCCGCCAATTCCTCTTGAATTGCTCGCATACGATCTGGTGCTAGGAGTTCATCCCGCATCCGAAAGATCTAATTTGAAGAAGGGGGTCAATACATATATATATGAATAAATGAAACTCAACACAAATGATGGTAATAAAATAAAATTGTGAATATTATTGCTTACGCACTTCATATTGTTCGTCAGAGTAGCCCCGCTCACAGGTCGTGTGGCGGATGGACTCGCAAACGTAGTATCCACAGAAATCATTCCCTTATTCCTGCCACAACCACTTTACAAGAGAAGAGGTCAATCAAACTGATAAGCAAGCATGCTAAATGGTATTGATGAAACTGGCGCTTGAATCACTAGGAGATGCGCGGAACATGCTACTATAGTACTTACTTTCGGGTGTCAAAATTGCAGCTTCTTCGGCAGTCCCGGAGCTTTTTTGGTGAATTTTCTCCAAACCCTGCCAGACAAAGAAAACAATTACTTGATATCAGGAAATGAACAAAGTTGCTGATATGATGGATAATGATCGATTTAACTTACTTCTCGAGCATCTGAGTCATGTCCGCATAGTCCTGGGGATCTTTTCGTCTCGAGTCTAAGACGGTTACTACTCCCTGCTCAAGCTTAATCTCTAGGAGAATATAGTGGAAGCTGCACACGCATGCATAAGTCATCAATTACATTACTATAACCTGGACTAATAAGGGAAACCGAATATGCACAAGACAGTAACACTCACTTGAAGTTGTAAGGAAAGAGTATCATATCTTTGTTTTCATTTATTACCAACGATCGTAGCAATTTGGCCTCGGTATTTTTGGCATGATATTTAACCTCAGTTGCATCTATGAGATTTGTGTTAATGAATCCAATATCACCGATTTGTCTTTTCTTCAATTCGGCGATCTTCAATCTGCATAATATAGTGAGGATAATTATAAATACATGCAATGAAAGAGCTGACCTATATAGAGAGACTTAATGACAGAAGTAGTACTACTTACAGACAGTAGCAAGTGACCGTTGATTTATCGAGGGCCTTTTGATTGAAAAACTGGAAGAACTCCTCAAATGGAACATTCAACAGTTCAATTCCAACGAGGTCATGCTCCTCTTTAACACTCAGCATCAAAGTATCCCTCCCACTACAGGAATCAGCTACTTTGCCGTCTGCCACGGCAGACGGCAAAGGCAAGGATGGCGGACGATAAAGGCCTTTGCCGTCTGCCGCGGACGGCAAAAGACTCCGGCAAAGTAGGCTACGGTAAAGAGCATCTTTGCCGTCTGCTTTCTGAAGCAGACGGCAATGGGGCCTTTGCCATCAGCGGCTGATGGCAAAGATGCCCTCCCTTTGCCGTCTGCCAAATGCAATCCTTGCCGTCAGCCTCGTAAAATCACGGACGGCAAACAACTTAGTAAATATTAAAAAAAAACGTTCGGTGAGCAGCCTGTCCGGCGTCTTGCGTTTGGCGTGTCCGGTGCCCGGCGAGCAGTACTCCAACAATACAAACCGACGAGAGGAATGAACGGACGACGATAAACACTACAGTACCATCAACACTTGCTCCAAGAATCGACGAATGAATTTCACAATACATTACCCACAAACACTACAGTATACACGAACAAATTACAAGAGATTTGATTTAACGAGGAGCTCCAATCCGCCCGCGGCTGCACCGGAGCTCACCACGCTCATCCGGGCGCTGGATCCGGTTGCGACCCCTCCCTTCGATGAGGGCCAGGACCCAGCACCCTTGGTTGCGGGCAGAGCTGCCGCAGGCCGCCGCTGCTCGAGGTGGCAGGGGCAAACGGGGACCGGGCCAGGCACGGCGGCGTCGAGGGCGAAGAGAGAAGGGGCCGGCGCCGGCGGGCGAGGTGGTGGCCGGAAGGGGCAATGGGGGCCGGGGCCGGCGGGGGCAAAAGGGGACGGGGCCGGGCACGGCGGCGTCGGGGGCGAAGAGAGAAGGGGCATGCGCCT
>NC_057814.1:16735377-16739647 GCF_018294505.1 Triticum aestivum | reverse complement strand
CGTCGGGGGAGAAGAGAGAAGGGGCCGTGCCGGCGGGCAAGGTGGTGGCCGGAAGGGGGCTACGGGAGCCGGGGACGGCGGCCGGCTGGGGCGACGAGAGGCGGGGAGCAGAGGCGTACGAGAGAGAAGGGAGACAGATCGTGGTGGGGGTGGCTCTCAGGAGGATAAGGGAGAGAGAGAGAGAGTGGGTGGTGGGGGCGTGGGATGGGCCGCATCAGTTTTGCGTTGTGGAGATGCATGTGTGGAGCAGATCATGCCATGTCATCGATCCGTGTGATCGATCTGCGTGGTGTGCTTTCTCTTTGCCGTCCGCTGGCGGACGACAAAGAATTTTTGCCGTCCGCCAGCAGACGGCAAAGAAACTGGCCATTAGGTTGTCCTCGTAAGCCCGCCACCCACCCTCTTTGCCGTTAGCTAGCAGACGGCAAAGCTTCTTTGTCGTCCACTAGCAGACGGCAAAGATACGGCTGATGGCAAACCCTATCTTTGCCATCTGCTGCCTCTTTGCCGTCTGCTTTCTCGTGGCTGATGGCAGAGCCTTCCTTTGCCGTCCGCTGGCTGACGGCAAAGAGTCGGCAGACGGCAAATCTACTGATTCCAGTAGTGTCCCCCAAGACTCTTTGCAGGTTTTCATGTACCAATCATGTAATCTTTGCATCATCGTTGTTAGAGATCTTTCATCTTTGACGAGAGGCTTCCCGTAATGGTATTTGTGTTCGTCCACCTCCAAGAAATCATAATGTACATCGTCGGGCAGGTAATCTCCAAGATTGTTATAACCGGCCACCATCCTCGGATCATTAGCGGCGATGTCGCTAGACACCTTGAGCGGGGGGCACGATTGGTTCGCTTGTTCGCCGAGCTGGGCAATTTTTTTCCCAGCTCGTCGTTCTTTTAACCTTTGATCACTGACAATACTTCCCGACCGCTCCGCTTCGGCAAATGTCTTTCCAATAATGCGCTCATAGTTGCCTTTCGGCGGAGACTTTGGTGGTTTTGTCAGGGCAGCAAGAGTGCGCTTCGCTTTCACCGGATCTACCTTCTCCTCCGGAGGTGGATGTTTCTTTGCTTTCACCCCTTCAAAGAAGTTCTTCACTTCGGCTCGCACGATCTTCGTGGTTTCCTCCTCGGTCCTCTCGTATGGTAATTTCTATGGAGTCTTCAGAGAAGGACCGAATCTGTATTGCCTCCCGCCTCTGGCTGTACTGCTAGACGCCGGCAAAGCAGACGGAGCGGCTGCGGCTGTCTTCTTTGCTTGCTTACGAGGAGGAGGAGAAGGACTACGACGCGCCGGAGCTGCCGGAGCGGCGGCGGGTCTCTTCCGCCCTTGCTGAAGAGGCGGAGAAGGAGGAGGCTGGCTGCTCCGGCGCGCCGGCGCAGGCGGAGAAGGAGGCGGAGTGCCGCCACACGCCGGAGAGGGAGGCTGAGTGCCCTGATCACTCGCCGGAGGAGGAGGCGGAGGAGGAGGCAGAGTGCCGCAACGCGCCGGAGAAGGAGGCTTAGTGCCCTGATCACTCGCTGGAGTGCCCTTACTCGCCGGAGGCGTCCAGTTCGGAAGGTTGATGAGCTCCTTCCGCCATAGGCATGGAGTCTTCAGAGCAGAACCCAGCCAAGTCTCCCCTTCACCGGTAGGGTGGTCAAGCTGGAGGTCCTCAAATCCCTCCGTTATATCATCCACCGTCACCCTAGCATATCCTTCTGGAATCGGACGACAGTGAAAAGTTCCGCCGGGTTCAGGAGGTCGAACAGAGCTGACAGCCGCCTTGACTTTGAAGTTCTCCCATCGCGTCATAAGGTGGCAATGTTGAGACTCCGTGATAGCATCTACGGGGTAGCTAGCAGGAGCCGTCAAGACATGCTCCGGCTGAAGCAGCTCGGTGGAAGCCACGCTGCTTCTCCGCTGAGATGGCGGGGTAGCTTCGGGGGTAGTTTCGGCAGGTCGATTGCTGCGAGCTACCTCTTGTTCCTCTAGCGCTTGAACCCTTTCGTGCAGCTTCTGAAATTGGGTTTGCTCCACTTTTTTCCTCCTCTCCTGGCTTTCGTAACCGCCTGCGTCCGAAAAACCAGCCTTCCACGGAACGGAGCCTGGCGTGCCTCGTGTCCGTCCAGGGTGCTAAGGATTCCCGAGGGCCATTGTGAGCTCGTCATTCTCTCTGTCTGGAACGAACGTCCCTTGGTGCGCTGCATCGATATAGTGCTGAAGCCTCTTGACTGGTATTCTCATTTGCTCGTCCGTCCAAACGCACTTCCCTGATACAGGGTCCAAGGTTCCGCCAGCCCCGAAGAACCAAGTCCGGCAACGGTCTGGCCAGTTCATTGTCTCTGGTTCGATCCCTTTATCAAGCAGATCATTCTCAGCCTTGGCCCACTTAGGCCGGGCTTTGAGGTAGCCACCTGACCCCGTGCGATGGTGAAGCTTCTTCTTCGCAGCATTTTTCTTGTTTGTCGCTGACAACTTCTTACTCTTTTTCGATGTCTTGTGGGCCACAAATGCGGGCCACTGATCTCTGATCTTCTCATATTTGCCGATGAATTCTGGTGTCTCTTCTTTGTCGACAAACGTTTTCAGCTCATTCTTCCACCTCCTGAATAGGTCTGCCATCTTCTTAAGAGCATGAGACTTGATTAATTGCTCTTTAACTGGCTTCTCCGGATCCTCCTCTGGCGGTAGGGTGAAATTTGCCTTCAGCTCAGTCCAAAGATCATCTTTCTGCATATCATTGACATAAGACACCTCAGGGTCTTCCTTCTTAGGCTTATACCATTGGTGGATGCTGATCGGGATCTTGTCCCTAACAAGAACCCCGCACTGAGCAGCAAATGCTTCATTTGTCCGGATGGGTTCAATCGGTTGGCCGTCGCGCGCGATTGCTGTGATCTCAAACCTTTCATCCGAGCGCAACTTTCTCTTCGGGCCTCGTCTCTTTACCGAAGTTGTGCTCGATCCGGAGGGCTAGAAAAAATAAGAAAGACAAGAGTTAATTAATATGTGTACATACCAAAACAATGAATGCATCAATTAGCTAGTCAGCACAGGCTTAACTAATATATTTACCTGGCCGGACTCTGTTCGGTCACCGGAGCCGTCAGCACGGGCTCCTTCTTGCACCAGCATTGGGTCACCGGAGCCATCATAATCATGTCTTTCCTCCTCCACTCTTCGATCACCGTAGCCTGCTTCTTCACCCTGTTCTTCCAGACCATCATTGTCGTTAAGATACGACAAGACATCACCTCCGGCTAAGATTATGTCCCTCAACACCTCTTCTGCTTCCTCGTCTCAGTCCGTGCTCCATTGTTTCTGCAAATATTACAACATGGCAATTATTACACAAACATGACAGCAGGTGGATATATTAGTGCAAACGTAGACCTAGCTTATTCCCGGTTTGGGGTGGCCTCGGCAACGCTTCAAGGTAGGGGCGCGGCGGGAGGGGGTAGGAGACCGACATCGTTTTTTCTAGGGTTTGGGTGTCCTCGAGAGTTTTGGTCGAGCGAGAGGGATGGGGGGTGCTCCGGTGGTATAAGTTATCACGGTCGAAGTTATTCGGGAGGGGGTTATATCGACAACGACGACATACATACATGGGAAAATAATGTTATCGGGGAGGGGGTAGGTCGAACCCCCCCCTCTCGTGTTGAAGTTATCGGGACACGGGGTATATCGACAACGACATATCCGATAAAAAATAAGAAGACGAAGAAGAAATAAAAAGAGGAGAAGAAGATATTAATAGAGGAGAAGAATGAAGAAAAAAAGAAGAAAAAAAAAGAGGAGAAGAAGAGTCTATTTTCTCTTCTTCTCCTCTATTCCTTTCTTCTTCTCCTCTTCTTTTTCTTCTTTTTTCTTCTTCTTATTTTCCTTTTTCCTCTCCTTCTTTTTCTTCTTCTTCATTATCTTCCTAGCTAGATATATAATACTTTTCTAAAAATGTAACTTTTGCATATATAAAACTTTTTCTTCTTCTTCCTTCTTCCTTCTCTTCCTTCTTTCCCTAAATATATAAAACTTTTCTAAAAATGAAACTAACCTAAAATGTACCCAAATGTACTAAAAATCTAACTTTTATATGCACAGAGAACATACATACATATATACATTTTTATAAAAATGCAAAAAACAAATCATCATATATATGAACAAAAAACAGAGAGGAAGGCCGGCGGCCGGACAGAACGTGGCGGCGGCGTGTGGTTGGGGCAGGCTGGGGGCATGGGGCGGCGTCGGGGCAGGGGCTCGGGCCGGGGCGGCGCGCCGGGGCAGGGGTGC